>NC_079911.1:2235464-2362647 GCF_024868665.1 Triplophysa rosa
TTTTTGCATATTTCAAGTTTCCATGTGTCTTCACTGAGCAAAGGCTTGAGTCTGGCCACTAAGCCATAAAGCCCAGATTGGTGGAGTGTTGCAGTGATGTTTGTCCTTCTGTAAGTTAACTTTCTCCCATCTCCATATGATCATGGAACTCAACCAGAGTAATCATCAGCTTCTTGGTCACCGCTCTAACCAAGACCCTACTCCATCGATGGCTCAGTTTGGACAGGAGGTCAGCTCAAGTAAGAGATCTGGTGGTTCCAAACCTCTTTCATTTAGGATAAATGGAGGCTACATGCTTCTGTGAACCTTCAATACAGCAGATTTTTTTCAGAAGTCTTCCCCAGATCTGTGCCTTGATACAATCCTGTCTCAAAGCTCTACTGGCAGTTCTTTTGACCTCATGTCTTGGTTTTTACTTTGATATGCATTTTCAGCTGTTGCACCCTTTATAGAGAGGTATGTGCCGCTCCAAACCATACTTATTCAATTGAATTTGGCACAGGTTAACTCCACTCGAAGTGTATAAACATCAACAAGCAAAACTAATGCTTCTGAGCTAAATTTCAAGTGTCCCAGAAAAGGGTATGAATACTTATGCAATGTACTCATTTTTGTTTTTTATTTTTAATAAATTTGCAAAGCTGTCAAAAATCAGTTTTTTGTTTTGTCATTATTGTGCATGGAGTGTAGATTAATTTAAAAAAATAATCATTTAAAGTAGTTTAAGATAATGCAGCAGCATAACAAAATGTGAATAAAATGAAGGGCGATGAATACTTTTGCAAGCCACTGTACTATATACATTGTATGCAAAAATCAGTACGCAAAATGAGTAGTTTGTCCATACCTGGTTAAAAAACAGCAACATTGCTAAAATGAGATTTTACCAAAAATCTAAATGTATTAAATATTTTCCTCACCCTCATGTCAATCCAAACCAAACCTGTATAACTTTCTTTTTTTCTGCAGATATTTTGAAGAATCCAAAACCAAACACTGTCTCCATTGACTACCATTATATGCACTCAAACCACTAAAACAAAAAATGAAAAAGAGTTTTTAACCTGTGACTGATTTTTTTAAACTTTCAATTAGCTTTCCCTTAATGATACAAAAGTGCTAAAATAATTATCTGCATCATTAAAGAGAATAGACAGAATTCAATCCGGAGGCCACATGATTTCCCCCAGCACATAATAGGGAATTCATGTTTGTGTGAATGTGATATTGTGGGTTAATGTACAGAAAAAACAAAAATAATTAATTATAGCTACTCTGAAATGGTTGTGGATCAGTGTTTATACTAGAGCTGTTGAACGAGTAGTTTAATGGTAGAGTAGGCTATTCAAGTTAAAGATAATAATGATATTTTACGGTTTTCACAAAAAAACTGGATTTGATGTTCAGTATCGACCAGACAAAAACCACTAGATGGCGATATGCACATAACATGCCAATCACCAGTAAACAGAGAGTAGACGTCACTTTGTAGTTTTACCCATGAGATCGATTGTACTGGTCTGAACACACCAAACCGGAAGAAGACAAGCAGGGCAAATTAAGGTAAATAACAATTCTCTCTCTGGACAGATTGTATGGGGATTTAATGTTATCTTAAATAGGAAATACGTTTTAAATAAGCTTATTGTTTGAGTGTAAGAGTGTTTAAGAATAGACATTATGGGTTTAAATTCAACCAGTGACGTTCACTGAACTTCACACGACGTCATCAGTTAGCACAGCAGGCTAATCACGAAACTAATTTTCTAAAGATTTATACATAATATTGAGCATAAACATGTATCTGTTTACACCGTTACGAACAATTAACATATTTTATGTAGAAAATTACTAAGACTTAGTTGTATTATAAAGCATCAAGATTAATAATATTTAACGCTACAGACATAACTTAACGGTTTTTAGATAAAGCTTTGTTGTTGTGTAATATAATGTATTTCGTATCAAATATCATGCTTTGGATTACTATTACTATAACAATATTTTAATTTAGGGTTGCCTTTAGTCAACACATCTGCAATCTGTCTACTTAGGAACAAATACCATCAACGTTTATTATTGTTATTGTCCTGTTATGAATTATGACGGATTGTTACTGTTATAGTTTACGATGGACCGTTTTTGATTTTTTTTTTCGGGCTCATTTTAATAATAAGAAACATTTGGCAAGGGACATTATTTGAATGTATTCGTTTCAGGACGTAACTTAACGTGTCTATAAAATGCTGGCGTCTGCAATGTTTATCGCCCTCAGTAGCTGTATCCAGACCGGTCTAGTTTTCCAAACGAGTGACATATGACATAATGCAGGATTGTTGGTACGTGCTTCTGGGTGCGTAAACCCAAGATAGTTCGTATGTCGCTGTCTCGCTGCAGGTTACTGCAGTTGCACATGTCCAGTTTAGTAGCTTCAGTGAACTGTTAATGTGGCTAATCCACACTGATCCAACAAATGGCAACAAACTAATTCATTATAAAGAATGTCAGTTGTTTGTTAAATCAGTGTGAATTATCCCTAAGCATCAGCCCAAATACATAAATGTAATGTATATGTAGTGTGTGTAAGAGAAACACACAGCACTATAGGGTTCATCTGCCTGCTGCAACCTCTTAAACCTGTTGCCAGATCTTTTAAACATCCAGACCAGAATACACTTCCCCCACCTATAGACATAATCAAATCAATTTGCATTAAACCGGGCATTTAAATGAAAGACCCAAGGAAGGGCATTTATCAGACACACTGGTACATTTCAAATGATACCAGACATGAGTTTTCAGAGTGGTTCTCCAGATAGAATGTGTTGTTTTGCACAGTGTTGTGAGCTGAGAGGAAGATAGGAGGGGGAGAAAAGAACTGATGTTGAATTCACAATCGTCGTATACTGTGTTCTGTTGTCTGAGATGGAGATCTATGTTGTGTGGTAGAGTCATATATGTAGACTATGATCTGGGGATGCAGTATTTTGGCCAATTATTTGAACAAATCTCAATCTTTATTGATGAGCCGTTGGTTGCAATTGTTTGAGCTAGGGCTGTCACAATTATGAAATTTGGCTGACGATTAATTGTCTATTTTAGAGCTTTGATTTTTAATTCTCACACATCTTTTATTCAGCTTTGAAACGACCATATTGTTCTGAATATAAAGACTATGTTCTTTTTCTTGGAAATACATAGGAAAAAATTGGGTCATCATACTTGAGGTTTAGGCTTTTACCTGTCAATAATACATTCGCCAAATACTTGTAAATTAAGTAAATTGATCAGATCAGGAGTGAATTGAAGCCCCCATTAAAATGCTATCAGTCATAGAAAAGCTTCTAATCTGTTTTTTTCTTACTTGCAAGACTACAATAAAAGTTTACTTCTATGTTAATGAGATTTTGGTAGACTGGTTTTCACACTGAAATAATAATAAATTGTACTGCAGGTTATTTTTATGGTATATGCTTTAGCTTTTTTTTAAAGTGATTGTGTTGTGGTGGTACATTTTACAAGTATTACCATGCTTTAGTTACAATATATACAATAAAATATACAATATGCAGATGCACTACAGCTCCCCCTAGTGTCTTCTATAGAGATGTGCAATAATTGCGATGATCTGAAACCATCGCGATGAGGTTAAACAATCGCGATGAGACGATTATTTAATAATCGTGACAGCCCTAGTTTGAGCTATCAAATACATCACCCACTGCTTATTGTGATTTTTTTGCTTTAATTTGCTTTAATGTTATTAGTAGCTTTCAACACGCTAAGAGACCACACTTTGTTTGTGATCATATGCATCGTGTGATCTCCTTGAACTGCTGCGCACTGTACTTGTTTATCTTTTTTTCTAATGTATGCACTTCAAAATATTCCATCTAGTCCTGCTGTTATATTAGCCAGAGAAACTTGTATAAAACGAGTCTCACCTTTTAATACAATTGCCATTCTTATATGGTGACTGCGATCATAGCCGTTATGCTTCATGGTTTATTGCTGCGAATAAAAGCTCACGACTGGTTAAACACGACGATACATCAATGTGAAGAGAGAGACTCGTGGGGGCAGTAACCATGGTAACCACTGGTGACTGCCTGTGGGTGTGTGCAACCATTTCCATAGTTACCGTCTCATCGGGTCCTGTGTGTGATGATGATGATGTCAAACAGCTTGCTGGACCGCCCCTTTCTCTCCTCCTCTGAGTGAGTCACAGGCTGCAGTGTGGAAGCAGTTCGCCTGTTGTCTCACGCTGATCGTCTGTTTTCTGCTGCGCTTCAGATATCAATGCGACCGGCGTCTTTGGTAGGCAGCTTGTTCTATGTGTCTGTGTTCTCTGGTTTAGCAAATCTGTCTTTTCACCTGCTGTCATCCACTGTTGTGATTTTTTTTATCAGTTTAATACGGTAAATATAGCGTTCTGTGATTATCTGTGTCCACAGCGCATGCGTAGTTATTTTACATTTTATGTGGAACCAAATGAACTGCATGCTGGAAATAGTCTAGGGTCTAGAAAGTGATTCCCTCACTTGAGTGCATCCGTGCAAATATGTTTTGAGCGAGTGTATTGTGATGCTGATTGATATTTGCAGGATGATCGATGGTGTGTGTGTTTGAAAGCATGCCGGGATCAATAGATATGGCTGTCGTGATGCTCTGAGTGGTCTCGTATGATGGTGAGTTTGAACATCTGAAGAGTGCAGATGTTTGGAACGGATTTCCTCGAAATGTAATGCTGGAAAGGGAGATGATAAGCTTTTCTTTTTATTCATAATGGCCATAAATGAATACAGCCCAAAATGATACATTCCCCTACAGACCACGCAAAAGATGATACTGTTATTATCCTACGCACTTTTAAAAGCGATTTACAGATGTGGTGTTATCTTACTCAATCATTTATTTTTTATACAATTTTAGTCTTTGTTACTGTGATATTCTCAGTGTATGCTTCACAGAACATTGAGTGGGACAAGGAGGTCTAGTATGTCAAACATGACATGATATGGTCCTAAATGGAATAAATTCTTGAAAATATTCAAGTAATTTGTGAGTTAATCACATCAAAGGCGCAGAAGTAGCTTTGCTGCTGGCGTTAACAATGGAACTTGTTAATCTTGTTTCACATGCTCGCATTTATCATAATGTTAAATAAAACAGATTTTTTTGTCCTACTGTTCTCAGAACAATTTGTGGCTTTAATATCACTATGTCGCTCATGCAAACTATTGGTAGAGGAGTTCTGTGAAAATAAGTGAATCTTAGGATCTTCTTGGAATTTTAAACGTTCAAGAACTTAATTCTGGTTTATTTCTCAGAGCAGTTTTTTTTGCATTGACTGTTCACATTATGTTGTAAATGTGATTGATTCAAGTGTAAACAGCTCTGTTTTGAACTGACCCTGCCTACGAATGTAAGGGGCTGTGTCCACCGAGACGTTTCTGCCGGCATACGGCGTGTTTTTTTTAGAGGTCGACCGATATTGGATTTTGCTGGTGTTCAGTACCTACCGATAACGATTAATTACCGATAGTTTTTTTTTAATGGTTTATTTCAAATAAAAAATCCCACACAAAGTAAATTAGCAATTAAGTGTATTTTACATCAATAAACACATTTCTTGAACCACTAAACTGTATTGTACTTTTAAATAAAACACATAAATATTAACTACATTAATAAATATTAAACTCCAGTGTATGATTTAAACAAAATTATAAGTAGGTAATTTCTAAAATTTTAATAATTTAAAACATTCTTGGCACCAAACTAGCAGAATGACGGATCTATTGTAACATTTTACAATATATACTGTCGCGTTCACATGCGTGTTTGTTTACATTAAAACGAATGTCATTAACATTAGCCGTTCCTGCTGTCTCTGTCATCTGTTTTCTGTTTTGGAGGCGGATCTCGCACGCGCACGCACAATACTCACAAATGCCTATCCATAGTTACAATAATAAAATGAAAACATTTCTGCGTGTATTTTTGTCACCATGTTATAACTTCTTAAGCTAACGTTAATAGGCTACTAATGTTAGCGCGCTCTCAGTTCTGTGGGCAAAAATACTGCTGTTCCCCATTAAATGCAGCATATAGTCAATAAATTAATTACTTTTTAACATCATGTTTACTGCAACTGGCTCTACCTTGTCATTGTGAAACTTTTAAACCCCATCTGATGTATTCCGCTCCGTGCAGACTGTGGTCTCGCGTCTCCAAACCATAAACTGTATAGCTCCAAACCAAACAGGCTGTCAGTTTTATTTCCACCTCTAGAGGTCGCTGTTTTACACTATACTCGGAACTCTCCACCTGCTTATCACAGTAGAGCTTTCCCTGCTGCGTCTGGATCAAACGCAACCAGGAAAAACTATCGGTGGGGATTATTGCCGATAGCCGATAGTTCAAATTATCATTATCGGTGCCGATTAATCGGCGCTCAGTGTTTTTTCATGCGGAGCCCGTCTGGTCACCCCCCTCGGAGAAAAAAAACAAGACCCGCAAATCCGTGGCCACAGTTTTGTAATTCGTTCCCTCAGTTTAAAAATCCGTACTCACAGATTCTAAAACTGTTCCCACAGTGTACAAAACCGTGCTCTCGGATTAATAAACTGTACCCACGAGTTTACAATCCGTGCTCTCGGTTACACTGTGGGAACAGTTTTAGAATCTGTGAGTACGGATTTTTAAACTGAGGGAACGAATTACAAAACTGTGGCCACGGATTTGCGGGTCTTGTTTTTCTTTCTCCGAGGGGTGACCAGACGGGCTCCGTATTTTCCCGCTCAGCGTATCATAGAAAAAAAATAACGGGTGGAGTTTTCAGCCGCGTAAAAGTGCCTCGGTGGATCTGGCGCCTAAATAAATAAAGTTTGCTGTCAGACATTGGTAGACATGTAGAGTGTGAAAGAATAGATCCGGATGTTATGAAAGTGAAATAATTCTTATAAAATCATGGGTGTGTCGAACATTCTGACTGAGCAACTTTCACCCAAACCAAGAGGAAGCCGGGGGGGTGTTTGTGGTTATGTGTAGTGAACAGTGTTCAACTGTTTTTTGACTACTTTTTTAATCTGCAGGTCTTCAGCAAGTTTTTGATTCGTTACAGAGTCTTTCAGCATTTCAAAGTTGCGTCTTTTAGGCATTTTGGGTTTTTTTTGGCCATATTAAGCAGCGGTTTAATGTTGCTGTGTGTTAAATGAGTCTTAGTTGGAATACACCGATGTGTAATGTTACAGATCTGTGACTGCAGCTTCAAAAACACTCCAATGAGTGTTAAAATTCCCCGGAATAATTATAAGAGCACCCAGGTAGCACTGCTCCATGTCACGATCATCCAACAGGGTCGAGGAGGAATAGCAGGGATAGCACATCTCCATCAACATCAACAAAGTATCATCCGTGCACCTATATTTTCTGGAATGTTAAAGTGTGTTCTTCCACTGTAGCAAAGCTCAATAAAACGGAAGGAAGGAGGCGGGAACCGGTGAACTTTTAACAATAAACTTTAATCAAAAATAAACAAACAATAATACGGAAGTAAAAGGCCGGCAGCCCCTCACGGCTCTCGTCCCGCCTTCCTCGCTACATACCCCCATCGCCCCTCACAGGCCGGGGGGTACCACCGCGCCTGTGCTTACTCCCCCACGGGGGCCCCTCCTTGAGAGCCCCAGTGCCTGGGGGTACGCACCGACGAGACGAGAGAACGGAGCCGGGAGCACCCCGAGCGACAGGGACGAGAGAGGGGAGAGAGGAAAAAAAAATAGTCCGGTTCCCTGACACGCTGTCGTTCGGTCCTCAGCCCAGCCGAGAGGCTCTTCCTCGCGGTGCTATGCGGTGGTGCGGGACGCTCCGGGGCGACCTGATCCTCCTCCGTCTCCTGGCGGCCGAGGGCAGCCGGCAGCGAGTTGTCCGTTCCCTGCTCTTCCCCTTTTTCCCGGTGGACAGCAGCAGGCTCCGGCCCACGGCAAACGGCCCGAACTCCTCCGCTCCCTCCTCTACGGCCGCCACCCCACCTCGGCCCAGAAGCACGGCAGCGAGGTCTTCGTCCCCCGTCGAGCTCTCTCTCTCTGGCACCACTGCTTCGGGCAGCTGCTGGCGGACGTCCTTCGTCTGCGCTGCCTGAACTCCGCAGCACCGCGAGGCCGCACGGCGGCGAGGGCTCTTCGACAGCATGTCCCTCCTTCCTCCCGGGTTTCGGCACCAATGTAGCAAAGCTCAATAAAACGGAAGGAAGGAGGCGGGAACCGGTGAACATTTAACAATAAACTTAAATAAAAAATAAACAAACAATAATACTGAAGTAAAAGGCCGATAATACTCATTATCACTCACGCCACCGGCCCCGCCTTCCTGCCCCACGGCTCTCGTCCCGCCTTCCTCGCTACATCCACCTCTTGTTTTTTTTTGTTTTCAATCTGGAAGCAGTTCTGGACTGGATATTGAAAACACTTTCCTATGTTTGTGATAGGGGCACTATATAGAACTCATTATAATTTTAAATTTTGTCCACACTGGATGTGGCGTGGTGCGATGCGACAAACCCATTAGAACAAGCCATGTTCCCAGAGTGCTTGTTCATACTGAATGATGTTAAACCTTCCAATTCCTCCTTCTTAATTGTTTTTCTCTCCATTGAAATGGGCCACATCATTTACATAATGAAACACCTATCTTCACAGAACGCGATTTATCATAAGACATGGCGACGTCTGCTTTTGCATCTCATTGATTTTATTGATGTTTCGTCTCAGCTGCTGTTGCTGTTTGTAGATGTGTTGTGATGGTGCCCCATCAGGATAAACAAGCATCACATTGAAATGTTATTAACAATCCCATAATTTAAATTTACAGTTGCTCACGGCTACTAGTCGCATCCAAATGACCTGATATCTGACAGAAAATATCTGAAATGTCTAGTTCAGGCCGCTATGGCATCATTTATCTTTCATGAAGCAACGCTCATCGCCGTCCACCCCGTGTTTCTCAGAGGAGGCAAACAGACGGTGTTGTGATGGGAATACACTTTGATTGGATTACCGTGCTTCTGCAAAGTCTCATCCTCTTTACAGACTCTGTGTATGCATTGCATGAATGTTGGGAAGGGTTATAAGAATTTGATGTAGTTCATAGTCATTCCGGAAGTTGAACATTGGGGACTTTTTCATCTGCCTATTCTCATTTCTATGGTTGGTGTTTCAGCAGGTTGTAATGGAAGTCTGATGCTGCATTGGTGACATGCTCTGGCCGTCCTGAGGGAAGCGAGGAGCCTTCTCTCTCTCTGCAGTGTTACGCTACATCTGGACCGCCCTCGTGTCGTTCGGCACACAGACAAAAGTGACGCGGGCTGTTTCAGTGGTACTTTCGAACAGATCAAGAGAGTACACGGTTGAAAGGACGGAGGAGGAATAAAGGGAAGAAGAAGAGAATCCGAGGAGCAGGAGAACCAGATGCCAGAGTTGCTGAGGATTTGCAGGACAGCAACTGATGCAGTGATTGTTTCAGCTCATTTCCGGTGTTGATCGCTCTGTACTGAAACATCCAGACAGGGATGGCTGTGCTGGGGTGCAGCTTGCTTGTCTTGGCGCTTTTCTGTCAAAGCCATGGCCACAATATCGAAAACTTCAGGGTGAAGAGGTGACACATTTTTAACAGATATGTAAAGTTTTGTTAAATGCGTCATTAGATACTTTACAGTTTTAGTACAGTTTCATACTTGAATTATAAGAATTACTTTTCAGAGTTCTGTTAAGAAAACAGACTTGTTATGTTCCTTTCTGCATCCTGTTTCATGTTCATTTAAAATAACATCTTGAGACATGTTGCGCCATGTTTGAAAAGCAGCTAGTTCTTGTGTGATGCCACTGGTTCAAACTTGTCTTGAAATGCCATTTTAAAAGAAGGCATAATGGCATTGAAAACACTCACGGGAAGTCGTATGAATTTAAAATTGGATGACAGTGAGTTACAAAATGACCTTTAAAGTCCCAGTGAATGACCGAATGACCTTTAAAGTCCCAGTGAAATAAAAAATTACAATGCTTATTTTTTCATGAAATATTGCAGCGTGTATTGTAAATAGTTTATCAATGTGGGTCATTCTCTTTTTAAAAATCTTGTGCCCTCATAAACTTTATTTAAAATCTGAAAATGCACTTCCGTCCTGTAATGACTATCCATCTTAAATGACGTAAGACGGCTTGGGCGGAGCATCCGTTAACTCCTCCCCTTCAACTGTCAGTCTGCTGCCAGTTCCATTACAAAATGCAACGGCTGTTTTAATTCTTCCAATCAATTCGCAGAGAAAGACGAAAGCCACGCCCACTATTTTACTCACTCAAAATTCTATTTTACTCGGAAATGCGTCAAAATACGGAATTAAAAACGAACGCAACTTCCGGTTCACAAGGATTTTAAGAGTTGCATTAGTTTGAAGTGCTCTGTTCAATATGATTACGTTATGTTTCACATTTTAAATGTTACAGAAAGTAAGAAGTTAAATAGTTTTTAGAGACAATATGTTTAAATATACAGTATGCATGGTCTGACTAAATACAAATCGGAGTTCAGCAAAGGTTTGATGTATCTCTAGAAAGTCTGCGTTATTGAGATGTAAAAAATACTCCATGCAGATCCCACCAAAAAGTTTTTGTTTTCTGTTAATAGGTTTCAGGACAATGCCTGGTCAGACCCAAATGACTGCTCCAATGTCAGAGAGCCTTTGGTCCTCTCCAATCCTTACAATTTTTCCCTGGATATTCGCCTACCAGGGGTGACTCCAACTGAGGTTAGAGCTCTTTATGTCTCTTTGGGTATTTAGTACTTAAGTATCATCTCTGAACCCATGCTACATGGATTTATTATTTATAATGTTTTGTGTATTTGTGGTGTTCAAAGTTGTAATTTTTCACGTCATGGTATTGATGTGGGGTTTCTGCCTGGCTGAGATCTGGACTGCATCTCTTCTCTATTGATCTGCTGTAATGCATTAGCACCACACACGCTGTTACAGATGGAACCTTATTGGTCACATGACTGATACTGGTTTCTGGAGGGCACTGACCCCTGTCACCCTGGAGAAAAAGAGAAGCTGTCCAGCCTAATGAAGATGTTTATAACAATAACAGAGAAAGGGCCGTTCCTCCAGCATATGTGTGATTGGGATTGTGTGTGTGTGTGGGGGGGGTTCTATTCTTGTTCTCAGCTCAGGTCTGTGAGTCATAGCCATGTGATTCATCTTTGCTGTAGGGAATGCTGATATATGATACCTCGCTGAAGAAATCAGGACTTGCATCATTGATCAGACAATAACTTGCAGGAAAAATTAACAAAATGAAAATTCTGACATGTGTGTAGAACACAAATAGTTGTTTGTAATGGATGGCAGTGCATTAACACTGTTTTGAGTACATGGGGCTATTCACTGAAGCATGTGTTGTTTTCCTTCCAAGCGAGATGAGAACACTTTGTTCTTGGATTGTTTCCTTTTTAAAGGCACTAAAACAAAACCATTGTCCACTTTCTGTTGTTTTTCAAAAGATGTATGAACCAGGGATGCATTCATAGTGTTTTCCTTTGGAGCATGTGCTGATCCATTGTTTGCGACTCCATTAGGGCTTTTGCACCCGGAAAATGTTTTTGTAGTTCTGGAACACCTTTTGGAGGGACAAAATTAGCTCCTTATTCGAAATAGGGTCTAATCCAGCAAAATAGGAATTATCAGTCTGGCTTCCTAAATTTTTTCCTCCAAATCAAAAATGACATAGTTATGGAATATTGCTGTGTTTATTATAAATGATTTGTCTGTGCAGGTCATTTTTTTATTCATGTGCCTTCATAATCTTTAATCAAAATCTATATTGACCATCCAATGGAGAGGCTTCCAACAATCCAATAAAATCCCAAAGAATGAAATTAAGCCTGTCCTACATTTTTCTTATTCCATAACATAACATCACACTTAAGATATACGTCATCATTTGAAGAAAACAGAATCACAACTTCCGTTTCATGTCGTCATTAAAAGATGAATAACAATGCGTTCGACCTATTAAAATGCATTTCTTGTCTTTTTTGGGGTGTGTTCTGTTTGTCTTTTGCCTGTGTAAATGGTGAACTGCACTGGTTTTAGAGATGCTAATAGATGTTTTATACTCGGGCTGCAGTTTTGTGGCCTGTGCTAAAACACTTAACCTTCAGCCTCTGATGCACCAGTCCTATGAGCAAAAAGTACAGCTCTGCCCTAATGATAAAAATATCTTATCTTACACTCCACACTAAAACCCCTAATAAAGGAATACGTGATGTTTTCTAAATAATAAACAATAATCATAAGTACTATTTTGCTGTTTTGTAAATCGTCTGAATGAGATGCCTATCTGTGACAGAAACTTTCTAATACATGTATTGTTTTTCTGACAGTCTGACAGCTATTTCTGTATGGCTGTTCCTGTCCCCACATCACGGGACGCATATATAGGTGAGTAGAGAAAATAGAATTGTATTTTATATTTTATAACATGATCCCAATAAATATTCAGTCTTTTGAAATTCATTAAAAAAAGTGCTTATTCTGATCAAGCTCATAGTAGTTTTACAGATCTAATCCTCATTTTGAGTTTCTGTTTAATGTCACAGGCCTTTGTTTGCTCAAACACACTCATCCCAGCCTTGATATTGAAACATGGCCTTGTCACGGCTCATATGGACAGAATGTTTGTCGAGCTCAAACAAAGTGATATTTACTGACCGACCGCCCACAGTCTTCTCCCAACACTCACAGTCAAAAAATGCATGTTAATCAGTTGTATTGGACACTTCTGTCAGTCTGTGTGAGAAGCTTTTTTGTGAGAAACAGGATTAGTAATGGAAGAAGTGATGTAATCTGATAATCAGAATGTTCAAAAAATCAAAACGTAAAAAATGTTAAAGCTGCCCTAACACGCGGTTTCTGCCAATCTCATATTAATCTTGAGTACCTATAGAGTAGTATTGCATACTTCGTATCTTCGAAGAGTATTTAGTTTTATCACATTTATAAAAGATAGATACAGCTGTACGATTATTTCCGAAAGCATACGGCTCGTGCAGGGGGAGGGGTAGGCTGAACTAAAGCACGTGTGCACCTATTGCCAACAAAACACAGACATCAGTTTCACTCACCGCATGCGATTCATGTCCGGCATCTTTTAGCGTTGGGACGGCTCCATATCTCGTGGGCCTAGTGGTTAGAGAGTCGGACTCGTGACCAGAAGGTTGCAGGTTCGATTCTCAGGGCCGACGGGTAACGACTGAGGTGCCCTTGAGCAAGGCACCCTACCCCTACTTGCTCCCCGGGTGCTGCAGTGATAGCTGCCCACTGCTCCGGGTGTACGTGTGTTCACGACTTGCTGTGCGTGTGTTCACTACTCTCTGGAGGGGTTAAATCACATTTCGGGTATGGGTCACCATACCTTACAAATAGGTCACTTTCACTTTCATATATCAGTTTCAAACGATCTCCAAATCCAGCGTTATATCCACCTTTTATATAACATTCATCACCCAAATGCAGTGAACAAACAAACACCTGAACTTCGCGAATGTGTGCTCTCTCACTCTCTCCTGCACACAAGTGAAAGTGACGTCTGCGCATGCTCCTTCTCCTGCTCTCCTTGCTGCGTGCTTTTCCGGGAGAATTGTCCAATAAGGGACTAAGAAAAATTGTTATGAAACAGTTTTATATGTTCGAAAAAAACTTTCCGAAACCTGTACGATCGCTGGGGGGGTGTATCGAGCACAGAAATACTACGTAATACGCCCAACTCGTTTTTTGACAAGTTGACCATGTTAAGCACGAGAAGACTGCACGTTTAACATTGTAAAGAAGACAGAATGCATGACACACCGTTGCACCTCCCCTTTAAATAATCACAAGGTTATTTGACCTCAGTTGTGCCATCATTTTGATGAAACCTTCATAAATTAACAGATGCCTTTGTGGTCAGAAATACTACTATGTTTGCCATATTAAATATAAAAAAGTATCCCTATACAAGTATGATTTGTGTGGTATTATTCCAATCTCATAAAGCTTGTTAATAAAACATTTAGGGGCGGTTTCCCGGACAGGGATTCGTTTAAGACAGGACTAGGCCTTGGTTAAATTAGGATATTTAAGTCCTTTTTAAAATCATACTTTACAAAAAAACATCTGGTGGGCATCTTGAGACAAAACAATCACACTGATATATTTTAAGATATGTCAGTGCAAGTTGTTTTCGACACTTTTAACATTTAAGTTAGTCTGGGACTAGGCTTAAGCCCTGTCCGGGAAACCGCCCTTTAATGTTTGTTCTTTAATACTAGGAAATTACATTCCTCATTTACATTCCTTGGTATTCTTGATGCTTTATGCAATGTTTCCATTCCTGTTTGTGCATCAAAGCTGTATTGATCAAAATGAAGCAAGTGATGTAAGCTTCTGTAGAACTTTTTTGTTTGTTTGGGTTTGTTATATGTGCAGTAATACAGTGCGGTAGTACTTCACTTCATTCTCAATCAAATCTGGATTGTGTCACTGACTAAAGATATTACTTCAGACTTTCTTGCTCTTTTCAGTGGACTTTGTGCCGCATGCCAGTATGGACACTGCCCACCACATGCTGTTATATGGCTGCAAAAAACCTTATGCCACCAAAGGCTACTGGTGAGTCACATTTGATGTTAAAGTACTTTTTGCTATCCCAGCTTCATTTGTCGCTTCATTTTCCCAGAAAGTGTAAACTCTGAGTGGTATCAAAACATTGATATTTGGTTGAGAATTCTGTCTTGGAAAAGAATCATTGTTCTTGCCATTCTTAGATTTACAAAATTTTGACTGTGTTACTGTTTTCAAAACCCCAGAGACCCTAATAATGTCTATTAAAACTCAGTTCAGTTTCAATTTGCTAAACCAGTAGAAGTTCAGTTTTTCTTGTTTTTTTAGCAGGGTTGAATGAATACAAATTGAGGGAATGTGTTTTAGAGTTCGGTGTAAAGGTCAGGTTGGACTTAACTGTGACACTGCTGCACTGTTACCAAAACAAGCATAGAATTCCCCAAAAGAGAAAGAGACACACTAATAAACCTGTTACTATGGCAACGATTCATGCCTTGACAACAGCATCCACACTGACAAAAGGGAAGATGTTGGGTTTCTCATTTATTCTTCAGCTTCCATAGGCACCGTGGTAAGACACCAAATTAATCTTGAATTTTTATAGGGACACTGTACGTTTATTTTACCGCGGACTCGCTTCATGCTGTATCCCCCTGCCTCTTTATTTTTCAGTTCTCAGGTCTTATCAATAATTCATCATCCCTACACTGCAGGGCGTCTCCAGCGCAGATGTCATTAGACATTTGTAGTGTGAGAGCTGTGAGGTTTCTGAGGCTCTGGGGTTCAGCAGGGGGTGTGAAAGTAGGCCAGACATTTCAAACCCAAATCCAATAAATTGAGCTAAGTCAGCCACGGCTTTAGCCTCTAGGAATTAGAACGATGCATTAAGTCGTGACTAAACAATGCGATTTTTAGCTCTGGTTCTGATGATTTTTTAGACGTTATGAATCATTTAACCATACTTATTTTGGAAGTAACCTAAACAAAAAAGGTCACATTTTATTTTAAGGTCCAGTTCTCTGTTTTAGTAAACTATTAACTACGACTTTTGCTTAGTTAACTCTTAATTTGTTGCTTATTAATAGTTAGTAAGGTAGTTGTTAGGTTTAGGTATTGGGTAGGATTAGGGAAGTAGAATATGGTCATGCAGAATATGTGCTTTATAAGTACTAATAAACAGCCAATATGCTAATAATAGGCATGCTAATAAGCAACTAGTTAACAGTGAGAATTGGTCCTTATACTAAAGTGTTACCCAAAAATAATGTGTTGGATTCGCAAATCATTCTAATATAGTGAATGTTAAGGAATATTTTGTATACCTTCATGCCTGGGCCCACCCTAAATCATCAATTATGCGAAAGCCGCCACCCATTTAGGATTTTTTTGGCTTACATTGCATTATACTATACATTTGTTTCTAAGTATGTGCAATCCCTGGGATCGAACCCATGACCTTGGCGTTGCTAACACCATGCTCTAACCACTGAGTTACAGAAAAGCTTAGAAACAAATATATAGTATAATGCAATGCTTTGGATAAAAGCGTCTGCCAAGTGCATAAATGTAAATGTAAAGCTCAGAGGTTAGTGACTTATTTGACTAATACTGATGAATAAACATCCTATAAGTTAAGGTTAAGGCTTTTAAATAGTAGTCCCTCACTAGTTTTATAATAAAATGATGTTGGTATGAGCCACCACCGTAATATAAACAAATACAAAATAAAACAAAGCGAAAACAACATGGCATTTTGGGGTTATGGAAACAAGAGTTACCATGGTGAATACATAATACTAACATGAACCATAGGCGTAATTTGCGGGTGGGACATGTCCCCACCACTTTTTGGAAGAAATTAAGAAATGCTTGTGGAAGGTGTTTAGGGGCCATTAACATCTAAAACGCTTGGAAAACACAGGATGAGCTACTTTCTCACCATCTCCCGTTGCTCACACTCATAAGTTATATTTGTGGAAGACAGAGACTTCAGAAAACGTGGCCAGTATAAAAATACGTGCATCATCCGCACTCACGGTGCTTGCTTGTGCATCCAAGCACAAAAACGCGTAAACCAATCAACAAGTGACTTTTTAGTCGTAGGAATGAAGTGTTTTTAAGTGTAATGCAGAAAAACATTTAGAATTGCGTTGTTTTTTGTGGTTGTTGTTGTTTTTTAGACTGTACACTCCGCGACCCACTTAGAACGGTCTTGCGACCCACCAGTTGAGAAACATTAAAGCTGTTGAAATCATAATGCTTTTGCTGTATTTGGTTATTTGGTTTGGTTATCTGCACATAAACGCATTAGTGTTTGTAATGACTGTTGTGTGTTCAATCACTCAGGGATTGTGGGAAAGAGCTGGGGACGTGTCAGGATCAGGCCAAGATCATGTACGCTTGGGCCAGAAACGCCCCTCCAACCAAACTACCCAAAGGTGCTTCCTCTTCATCATCTCTCTCTTTCTGTTTGTTCATGTCTGTTAGAAAATGCTTCACATTTAGGCTGTCAGATTATTTTACTTTATGATTTTAACCTGTGTTATTGTAATTGGTCATCAGTTGAAAAGAGTAGAAACAATAAAGGCGCTCTTTTTTTTCAGATGTTGGATATAAAGTTGGAGCCGATTCCAGGATAACCTACTTTGTGCTGCAAATTCACTATGGTGATGTCGGTAGTTTTAGAGGTGAGCACCTGTAAAGACCTGCATCTGCTTACTAAGTCTCTAAGAATTGCTTTGGTGACAGTTTAGGGGTGTTATTGAATTGATGAAATAAATGAAATTATACAGTTTTTAACTGTATTTGACTATTATTCCTGACTGATGTGTTTTTGAGTATGTGTTTTATTCTTAACTGATGTGTCATGTCTTGTATTATTGTAGATCATCATAAAGACTGCTCAGGACTTACTTTAAAAATGACTTCCAAACCGTAAGTTTTTTCAACCAGATCTGACATAGTTTGAGTGCATTAGATAAAATATCAAAGCAAATGCCCATTTTATGTCAGACATATTCTCAGAACCGGATACTAAAAAACCTTCAACTGAGATGAATGTTGTGTCTTCTCTGCAGACAGCCCTTTATTGCTGGCATGTATCTGATGATGTCTGTGGACACTGTTATCCCTCCAGGAAAGAAAGGTATGAATGTCTGTCAACACACTGATACTGACGCCCCTCCATAATGTTTGAGCAGATTATCCTTAATTTTCCTCAATGCTCCACAGTTTTAGTTTTTTATCAATCACAAATATCATACATTTTAGTTTAAAGATGTATTTTTTTCACGTGCTCTGACAGACTGCCATCTTCAGTTCCTCCTTGTTTTGGGTGCATATGAATGGCATTCAAACAGCTCAGTTGGGTTTTGATTGGGGGAACGATTTGGCCAGGCGGTATTTGCCAGATTTTGCCTTTAAAGATGAGAATAATGCAAGCTTGTATCCCAGTTAGATTCTTTTGTTCATCTTGCTTTTTGCCAATCAGTGGTTTGCATCTTGCAGTGCAGCCTCTGTGTTTCTGTTCATAAAGACTTGTGAGGCCAGTGGTTACTGACACGTCTACACCCGCCTCTGGAACAGTCTTCATTACTTTTCTTCTTTATAATGAGAATTCTCCTGTCTTTGCTTGTGGGCTTCTTTTTGTGATTTCAGTGTTGTACTTTTTAAAGGGATATTTCACCGGCCAATCAAATCCCCATATTTTACTCACCCTCAAGGCATCCTAACTGAATATGGTTTTCTTCTTGAAGAATAAAGCATTCGAAGTTATAATACCACGTATCATTTTACTTCCAAGCGGTATAATGGGAGTGAATGGGCGTAGACTTTTTGAAGCTCCAAAAAGTGCATCCATCGATCAAAGAACTGCTCGACACGGCTCTGTGGTCTTAAAAAAGGTCTTCTGAAGCGAATCGATGCGTTTGTTTAAGAGAAATGTCCATATTGAGAGCGCTATTAACGTTGATGTCTAGCTTCCGTTATCCCTCGACTGCACATGAACCTCAGGCTTGTTTTTCTGGCAAACGAGAGTGACGAAAGCTTCCGCGCAGAGGTGATGGTATCCTATTGGATCAAAACGAAAAATGCCACTGTCGTCACTGGAATTTACGACACGCCTGCTTCACTTGCCGGAAAAACATGGGGAAATTTTGATTTACCGGTGGAATAGCCCCTTTAATAATGTTCAGACAGTAGATTTAGGTAAGAAGCCTGAGAATGTAACCACACTGAGATCTTATTTAGTTAATAGGAGTTAGTTGATTAATAAAACCTACTGATGGCATTAGCATTACATTTTCTTGACATTGCCAGTTGCGTAAAAGTCAGTAGCCTTACATTTTTTCACATGTTTGAAAGATTATATTGATATTTCATGTTTTTTTTTTTCAGTTACTAATGCAGACATTGCTTGCGCATACTCATCGTTCCCCATGTATCCGTTTGCCTTCAGGACACACACACACAGCCTTGGTGAGTCACTGCATTTATTTCATTGTTTTAAAAGGAGGTTCACCCAAAATTGTATTTGAAGTTATTATTTTGTCAGACAGGTGTTGTTCTAAAGAAGTACAAGAAGTACTCTTTCTTCAAAATAAAAAATGTCCTTCTTTACAAAAGCAGTGAACAGCGGCCATCATTTTGACTATAGGAGAGTTTTGTTAAAACGATATGAGTCGTTCACAGATGTTCACTGTATAGAAAAGAGTGAAGTCATTTTCAGTCTTGGCACATTCCTTTTATCAGAGCATGATTAATGTTGTGAGTTTTGATTTTCAGGTAAGGTTGTCAGTGGGTACAGGGTTCGAAATGGACAGTGGACACAGATTGGACGACAGTCTCCACTGCTGCCACAGGTACATCCTTAATAAATGCATGTTAGAAGAAGGTTTAGTACATCGAGAGGGATTAGTTTGGATCCATGCCGCATATACATTTAAAACAATAAAGAATTTCAAAACAGAATTTGAGTTAACAAAATAGTTTGTACCCCCACAAGCCACTTGTTGGTTATTTATTTTCCCCTCATATCTGGATTGGATTCATTTTTGTTATGGATTTTTAGGATAAATGATAATAAAATGTATAAATACAAATTAACATTGATCATGAATGCAATACCTACTACTGCAGTGTTACAATATTGAACCATATTGTTAAAAAAAAAATTCCTAGAAAATATAACAACCCAAATTTAGTTCAATAGTACACTTGTATGTCTTTTATTCAGTTCCTGAAAATATGATGTATTATTTAGTCAAATAAAACCTACTCATTTTTTTGTAAATCTTTTTAGGGCCCCAGAAATGCAAGTGCAGGCATGTGTGTATGAGATGGATGTTGAAAAGCTCCAGACAGATTCTGTGTGGATCTGATCTTGTGTTTTTGTGTCTTTTGAAAGATAATGCGATAGAAATAAAACTAGGTTTACTTGTTTTCAGGCTTTTTATCCAGCGGCCAATGCCATTGATGTTAAAGCTGGAGACACACTTGCTGCCCGTTGTGTCTTTACAGGAGAAGGACGAACCACAAAGACACGTATAGGGTAAGTCTTTGTTTTTGTTGATGATAATATTATGGTATTGTACCGTTTATGATGCAGCTTAATATGTATTAATACAGTATGTGTTTTAAAATGTGTAACTGTGATGCCAATATTTTAGTGCATGTCTAGCTAAGAGAGATTTCACCTTTTGTTTTTGTTTCATTCATCCTCATGTAGAGTAACTGAGGCAGTAAGTGTGTTGACTGACTGATGCAAGTGTGTGCGTGCTTTTGACTTTTGCAGCATCTTTTCTTCTCTCTCTGCATGATTTGCCGTTTGAAAATGCATATCCACAAAGCGTGTACTTCAGAGCTGTTCTCTCTTTGATGTTTAAGTCTGGTTAAACACACAGGATAGGCCTGCTCTCTATTGTCACTGTGATTCTTCATATTTGACCGTGACTGTGGGTGGGTGTCTACGTGCAGTTCATTATTCCTGTTACCATGGTGATAGGGAGAGTACATCATATTGTATGCATTGACGCATCTTCCAGAAAGTGACCACCCCCCCCCACACACACACACTGGTCCACTAGATATGAATGTGATCATTAGATTGGTTGCCATGGAAACAAAAAAAACTTCACAGTTCGTGGCTTTGAAAGAAAGTCCTCAATGTTTACAAGCTCAGATCAACATGACGTCTTCTCATTATATAACTCTATCACCTGGTGTGAAGCACCTGAGTTTTAGACAAAAAGGCTTATCATGTTCATGTTCAAAACTGTGAATCTTTACTGTAACTTTGTCCTATTTGTTGCACTAAATTGTTTGTCTGGTCTTCAGTTTTGGGTTATGTTTAATGATATTTTGTGTGTGCGCACCCCTATTCCTCATTGCCTCTTGGGGATCAAAAAGTTGTAAACTGAACTAAACTAATACAAAACAATAAAATAACTAACATTGAAAACTACAGGGACAGTGTTAGAGCACAGCACACACCACCTCCGCTAGTGGTGGTCTGTTGGTGTGCCGAGATGATGTTTGTTGGTTGTTAATGTTGGTTGTCTTCTCTTTCAGCGGCACCTCTAATGATGAGATGTGTAACTTTTACATCATGTACTACATGGACAACACACATGCTGCGCCTTACATGGACTGCATGGACCACGGCAGTAGTGAGCTGTTCCAGAAAATTCCTCCTGAAGCAAACGTTCCTATTTCTGTCAGTCCAGACAACATGATGTCCATGATGCACAAGTCAGTTCCTCATGAAGGTACCGTCCAAAAACAGACCTTTTTCTGCATACACACTATGTGATGCAACCACATTTGGTAGTTCACCATTTAAGTCGTTTTTTTATTTAATCATGACTAATCATATGCAATATAAAAGTTTTTGCATAATATTTGTGTGTGTACTGTGTATAACAATTATGTATTTATAAATACACACGCATTCATGTATAATTTTAAGAAACGATTAATCGCATCCATAATATAAGTTTGTGTTTACATAATATATTTCTGTGTACTGTGCATATTAATTTTGTATTTATAAACGCATACATGCATACATTTAAGAAAACTATACAATTTAAAAATGAATAAACGTTTAAATATAATTTCAATTATTGGTAAATATAAATAAATATTTCGGTCACACTTCAGAATAGGGGGCAATTCCTGCTATTAACAAACCATTAACTAAGACTTTTTCCCCAATAAACTCTTAATTTGTTGCTTATTAATAGTTAGTAAGGTAGTTGTTAGTTTAGGTATTGGGTAGGATTAGGGATGTAGAGTATGGTCATGCAGAATATGTGCTTTATAAGTACTAATAAACAGCCAATATGCCAATAACAGGCATGCTAATAACAACTAGTTAATAGTGAGAATAGCGTTAACAATAAAGTGTTAACAATATTTCTAAACATTTCCTTAATGTATATACTTGTATGTGTGTGTTTTTGTGTTTATAAATACAATATTAATATGCACAGTACACAGACATGCATTATGTAAACACAAACTTTTATTATGGATGCGATTAATTGCGATTAATTGTTTGACAGCCCTAGATAAAGTATATTTATACATTAAAAATGTGTAATTATTATAAAAGTTATATATAAATGTAAAAATGTATATACACATGTAAATTTGTCGTAAATATATTTGGGCTGTCAACGTTAATGCGTTAACACGCGCGATTAATTTTAAAAAGATTATTTAAAAGAAATATTTAACGCCATTAAGGCAACATCCGTTTTCTCTGTCATCATTGTCTAGCGTTACATTATATAATCACACTTTTATTAATATAAAGGCCTTTAAAGTATTTAGACGCGATTTGAAATGGTTGTATTGACTCGTCCAGTATGGATTGACAGTTTCTGGCTGTGGAACATGGCTCAAGGCGACAGCGGTCCCGTCTGGTGTACACATGGGCTAAAGGCTGCGTCAGAATCTGTCAGACAGCGCACCAGTATTAACTTGAATGAACAAAAACACACAAGATTATGCCAGAAAGCACATTTTGTCTAGTATTAAGTATTGAGTTAAATAAAGTCTTAAATGAATGCAAAGAGTAGTGAAAATAGGAAGCGCATTAGACCTGCTTTTTAAAGGGGCTGCGTTTTTAAATGTGCTGCTGTGATTCCTGTCACTAATGTTAATCAAAGAACAAAAGAAAAGAAGAAATCAATGTGATTTTGTAGCTTTAATGAGTATTATTCTGTATTTCATATATTTAGCAGTAAAGACTGTAAAGCAGGGGTCTTCAACCGGGGGTCCGCGGTGGAACTGCAAGGGGTCCGCTAATTACTGTTTACTCACAGGCAACTTTTTGTTAAAAATGTAAAGCATGGGTACAGAAATATTACAAACAATGTTCTCTTTAAGCTGCGCACGTGCGCGGCCACGCTGACTCATTGAAGCTCCCGCGCATTGCAATTTTAACCTGCGTGCGTGCAGACAAAAACATGCATTCAGGCATCAGAAGCAAGCAATGGAAGAAACGTTACATCTGCATCATAAAAACCGGTAGGGTTAGAATCAGTGCATTCTCTGTCTCCCTTCCGATAAAAGTATGCATGAAAGGAGTTGCGTGCAAATAAAGTGCATTCTCATATGTTTCTGAACTTCTGTTCACATTTGTTAAAGCTGTAAAGCGCTAATTTGACAGCCAAATGACACCACACCGCTTCTGCATTGTAAACTCTGACAGAACTATCTTACGTGTTTAAAATCAATGAAATGCTCACATCAAACAAGTTGCCCCTATTGCATCATGTTGCTCTCCTTAGTCTGATATGATGTAGGGCTGTGTATTGGCAAGTGCCTCCCGATACGATACATAACACGATAGATGGGTCACGATACAATATATTGCTATGTGTTTCGATACGATACACATTTGCGATATATTGCAATACTTTTAATAGAAAATGTGAAAAGTAGAGCTAGAAATACAACATGCTGTCCACCACCTGGGATTTTCTGTAAGGATAAGTGTAAAAACATCCCTTACCTCTGCAGAGTGGCCATGATGTGCGATGCATGGAGCTTTAGATAAGAGGTTTAGGTTCTCAAACTGTGGATTGCGCCCCTCAAGTGGGTAGCACAGGGGAATAATTAGGTAATAAGGTGGCTCACGCAAGTCACTTTGTTGTGGTGCATTACACAGGGTTTGACATTATGCATTGTCATGTGGTTGTCCATCAGACAAGTTAATTTGACATTCACTTGTCCGAGTACAAAAATACTTGTCCAAAGATTAAAAAAAAAGATATTTCATTTGAATTATAATATAATATAATCAATATAATTGTTTCGGATTTAGATTGGTCAAGTTTGCTTCTAAGCATTTTAACTAGTGTCCGCTTTGGCCGCCTGAATTTGGCTATAGGCCTACTCTCCGTGACTGCTATAAAACAAAGGCAAGCAGTAATTATTATGTTAAGGCTAAATTAACTTTTTTTGCACATAGCACTGGTGCTAGAGAGGTTTAAAGTTTGGTAGCACAGGCAGAAATGTGCAAGTGTAGTTCAACATGAATAGGCAGATAACTGACAAAAGACATTAATGTTACATACAGATGGATAAATTAGGGCCATATATAATTTTTAGATTACCTAAATTTGTTTTAATATTTCTAAGTTCTGTGTTTTTCCTTTTTTACTATACAATAGTGGTATATTTGTCCACATAAATTACTGTAGGTTACTATAGTATTTACTATAGTAAACTGCAGTAAAAATTCTTACTATATTGTTTTTGAACTTTACTATAGTATACAGTGTTTATCAATTTACTACAAGGGCACTTCAATTTTCAATAGTACACTACAGTATTTTTTGTCTGAGTGTTCAATTTAACGGGACTTTTATTTTGACGGGTCTTTGGGAAGACGCTTGTTTGCAGATAGCTTCAATCAAACACTAAAACGTTCGTAAAATAAACTCTCAGAGCAACTCTGGAGATGAAGTTCATGTGTTCATATCATCATACAGTGCAGCGCAGATAAATACTCGACCATCACTCGTGTTGTATGTTAAACTGTGCACATAATTCACTCAGACACCCAGAACAGCCAGATGACATTTAAATAACAGGATTCCTCGTCCGCGTGAACTCAGTGCGGTGCGCCATTGATTATTGTCACACACAAACAAGCACAACCACGACAAACATGCAGCTCTGTCTAATGCACATATTCTTATTATTCTACATATACTGTATGTCGCACTGTTTTTTTTTTTCAAGTTACTTGTCCGGCAGGGCAAGTAAAATTCTCTCTCACTTGCCCATACAAAACATTTACTTGTCCCGGACAAGCGTTAATGTCGAGCCCTGATTACAGTTAAAACACTGAACATGGGCAGTATAAAACCCCTGCTTCATCCGTGCTGTAAGTGCGCTGGTGTCACATCCGTGAAAGCACAATAAATGTCATTGTTACTTTTCTTAATAAACTTTATGTCTAATGCACTGCAGTAGCCAAGTGACTTGTGTCATGACTTGTGAAGCCTACAAACAGCATTATTTTATATAACTCAATACTCCATGACTTATTTTGAAAACCAGAGCACACCCACACATCAGCTCTGAGAGCTCCAAGCATTCTTATATTTTTTACCATGCTCACTTCCACTTACTTTTGGCTGTATGTATATGACATGATTAAAAAAAATTATCGATAGTAGAGGTATCACTATCGATACACTATTGAAAAAAAAAATATTGTGATAGTTACATGTATCGATATTTTTGCACAGCCCTAATGTGATGCTCTGCAGAGAAAAACTTGTGTTCATTTTCGTGTAACAGCCGCGACAATGCTGATCCACGAGAAAGACAACGGAGCGCACAATTATAAAATAGCGGTGTGTTCTATAACACACAGAGAAGTGGAAGAAATGCCTGATTTTACAACAGAATGCATCAATTTGCATTTATTGTCGTATACCTTATGCCTCTGATGCAACCTACTGAATACACAGAGTAGCTCAGAGTATCAGTTGTATTAAATGAGTAGTTCACTTCAAAATTTGCCCCCATTGACTTTCCATAGTCATTTTTATTCCTACTATGGAAAGTCAATGGGGGCAAATTTTGCAGTGAGCAACTCCTTTAAGAGCTTCATGTGTTTAGCACATATACAGTATGTTTAGTTTAGATATAATCCTGTATGATCATTTAGCCTAATTATCCTCATTAGCCCCCTAGGCCTATATGTATTTATGAGCAGTGTTCTTTTATTTTGTATATTTCCTTTACCAGTTTTAGCAGCAATTTACCAGTAAGTAGTAAGGTTCTTGTAAATAGTAAAGTGTAGAAGCCATGTGTTTGTTGTATTTATTACCATTTGCATTACCATAATTTACAAACATAAAACTACAAACATAAACTATAGCTAGTATAATGAAACTATGGTACTTTTAGTTGCTGTGGTTTTACTAAAGATTATTAATTGGAGTATGGTTCCTATATATAGAAAATGGTAAATATGTGGATACTGTGGTTTTACTGCAAATACCATCCCTGCTGAAAAAAAACAATACATTTTTTAATTAGAATGAGATTTTTAAATTAAATTCCTGTTTGTAGTGTGTTTTGGGTTTTATTCCAATATTTACCTTTTTTTTATTTTATATTTACCGTTTAGCCGTTATGCCAATCATTTTCATGACAATGTTTCTACGATCTTTGACTGATCGTAACCCACAGATGATTACACCACACTTTAACATGTGCCTTTTTCGTCTTTTATTGTTCTATTTGTCTTTTTAGAGCGCTATCAACGGTGTAGCAGCGCCTACGTTTACATTAGTTTAGCGGGGAAGATCCCAGAGTTGCCAGATATGCGTAAAAAAATCTGCCAAATGGCCATTCAAAGCTTGCCGGAAAACCGCTAGCTTAGAAAAACGGAAATACTTGGCAACAGTAAAAGGTCATGGCAGATCGCAAGCCAGATAAATTGAGTACACAGGAAAACCCGCTGCATAGAAACCATTTTCTACTTTTGGACCTTTTTATAAATGTAGTGGAGTAAAAAGTATGATATTTGTCTTTCAAATGTAGTGAAGTTAAAGTACAAGTACTCAGAAAAAATAATACTCAAGTAAAGTACAGATACTCAAAAAGTGTACTGAAGTACAGTACTCAGGTAAATTTACTTCGTTACTGTCCACCTCTGGCAATATGGTTGTTTCTATTTAAATAGCTCTGTTTACACATTTAGTTTAAGGGGGTCCCTGCTCCATGCATCTCTCATCTAAGGGGTCCTTGCCCCAAAAACGTTGAAGACCCCTGAAGTAAAGTGTTTGAGAACTTTATTTATTTTCTTTATATTTCCTACCTGTTAGACAGGTAGAAGGGCAGACTTATTATATTGGGTTTGATTAGTAGAAAAAAATAATATATTTAATAAAGACATCAGTTGCAAAGCCAACAATATTAGAATGTTTGCTTTCATTCATAAAATGATGCTGTTAAAGACATGTGTTGTTTCTACATTAATTTAGAGATAAAATGTGAAATTATTAGAATGTAAAAGCATATTTTAAAACATAAAAGTTGTGTGTTTAGTTAGTTAATTTTTTTAATCGATTGACAGCACTAAAATAAACATGTTAAACAAAATAAATAGTGTATGTTTAATTTCACTATACGTGTGCGATTAATCGCACTTCAAAATTTTAATCTATTGACACCCCTAAAATATATACATGCATGATTGTGTATTTATACATACATAATTATTGTACACAGGACACACACATATTATGTAAACAAAAACTTTTATTTTGCATTCGATTAGTCGCGACTAATTGTTTTACGGCTCTTTTACGGTTTTACGGCTCTTTTGGTTTCAGCTACATTAGCTTACATTAGCATTCATCTTTCGTTTTCTCACGATGTCTTTCTTTATTTCCACAGATGTTGTGAAAGATTTGCAGCTGCAGCAGCCCATGAGAGAAGAAGAGGGTTTAGATCAGGGTATGTTGAGTTTTACATTATTTAGACTCTTAGACATAATAAAAAGAGAGTTCTGAAACACATCTCTTCTGAAATACAATAACACATCAGATCTGACAGAAACCACCTGAATGCACATCCTTTTTTGTAGGCCACACAATAGATGTGCAGTACCAACTAGTAATACAAAACTTCAGAAAGCAACTGTCAGATGTGCTGAGCAACAACCAATTGTGTTGTGACGGTGGTTTTAAATGGTGAACTTCTTCCGACATGTTCTCTCATACAGTAGATTCATTGTAGTTGGTTTGTACAAAAACTATTTCAAGCATGTAATCACTATTACAAAAGGCGAGAAACATTCACTTTTGCAAATACATTTCCTTCTTTCCTTGTTTTCATACATATTCTGTATTATTAATATCACTGATAAGATTGACTTTCTAATCCTGCATTTGTTGGGATATCAGTGGAGATGTATGGAGACAGAAGAATGGGGTTACTCACTGACTGTCTATCACTGTCAGTTACTGTAGTATGTGTGAAGACTCTGATGAATGAAAAAATACTGATACGTTTCTAAATATGGATAAAGAGGATTCATTGTGTCATTGTGTATGATGGTTTGATCATAGAGATGCTTTTTCAGAAGGCCTGCTCGTCATTCATGATTGAATGTGGAGGCGACCACACAGCTACATGTCTTGCTGATGCAAGAGGTGTCTGGTTCAGTGATTATGGCTCCGGTGGTCCTGTTATTCGCTGCATCAAACTGTAGACGCTATCTATGAGACTCCTGCTGTCGCCAATGAAACACCTCCAGAGTTTGCTGTTTAGTCCCTGCGACCGGTGTGATGCGACATGACAAAAGTAATTAGAAACACATTAGAACCTATTATAATTTTACATTTTGTCCACACTAGATGCGTTGCGGCACAACGCGACAAACCCATTAGACAAACCATGCGTCGTGTCGCGTCCAGTGTAGACACTGTGTTAGTCACGAAAGCTGGAATATTGGCCAATAACGTGTTGTTGTAGTCCGGTTTTGAGATGATGAGTATGTATGAGAAGCGGTGTAACATACCCAGGAAAGGTCAGATTTTCCTGATATGGTCGAGTCTTTGTTGGAATGTGTTTTGTCAAACATTATCTATACAGTAGATTCCTTTCCATGTAGACCGAGTGGTTAACCAAAGAGACATTCTAAAAAGTTGCTCCAGAAAGAAATATTTTGCTTCAACATAGAATTTATTACACACAAACTGTTGGACCATGAGGCTGAATTTTATTTTTTGGGTAAACGAAATCTAATGTTTTTTTTAAATATGGAAATATGCTATTATTCTTTTACGCATTATACTCTAAGCTAAAGCTATACTTAGAAGCTAAAACTGCCAGTAGGTGGTGGTGAATGTAGTTATGATTAAGTTATTGATTTGTCATTTGATTTGTTCAAACAGCTGATTCATTCAGAAGTGATGTAAATAGTGCACCAGATTCGTTCAAAGCCAAATGTTCAGAAAATAAACATCACCGTGTTGCTAGGAGACAAACTGTTTTGCTTTGTCTTTATAGCTCTGGCTAAATTGAGGAACTGCAGACATTGTTGTGTCTAAAATAGCACAATATTAACTTTATTTATTGGGCTGTTGTTTAAAATCAACATCACATTTGCAACTTGCTATATTTGGGACAAAAATGGCACTCGTGATATTGTGCTCATTACTAGTGGGATACATCTTAACTATACTATTTCATATTATAAGATATAAAAATGAGGCAAAACCTCAAACAGGGCCATTTGTGCCCCCCTCCATCTCAAATTTTAGGGACATTCTAACGGCATGCTATCAGGTATTGTTGCCTTGAATCATGTTCTTCTTCAATTAATTGTATGAAATGTCAGATGACCTATGCTTTTGTACTCTGTCATAACTTTCTATCGACCTCAGAATTGTTCATTATGTTGCGTCTAGCTGTTTTTGAACACCGTGTGACCTGTGGGAGTGGTTTACTTTGTGGTGTCTTGTCTCTGCACCTTGCCGCTGGCATTACTGATTGTGATTCCCAACAGCTGGTCACTATAAGGCATCACTATAAGTTTCCCCGATGGTCAAAAATTGACATCCCCACTTTTAAAGGATTAGTTCTCCCTAAAATAAGAATCGTCTTTTTGTCGTTCAGGTGATTATGACTTTCTTTCTTCATAGCTGAACACAGTCTGACTTATTTTAATGAATGTGTCCTCTCTCCTTGCCTTTGTAATGCCATGGGATGGTCTTCAATTTTTTGAAGCTTCCAAAAGCTCAGTATGACCAAAGCTGTGAAATGTTCTAGTTTGAAATGCTTAAACAATTTCTGTACAAACTCAACGGTTTGCTTCAGAATACCTTTATTAAAGGGGTAGTTCACTATAAAATAAAAATGTCATGATAATTCACTCACCCCCATGTCACACAAGCCGTCTGCGTGTTTATTTCTTCTGTCGAAGCTTTCCAGGTTTCTTCTCCATATAATGCACTTAAACGGGGGCTGTTGGTCACAATCCAATTTTCAGTTTCATAGCAGCTTCAAAAGGCTGTAAACGACACCAGCCGATGAATAAGGGTGTTGTCTAGTCATTTTCCAAGAAAACAAAAAAAATAATGCACTTTTTAAACAAATAAACGGCTTGAACTTCCTACGCTATGCACTTCGACGACTTCCGTATTACGCAATCACGTTGGAAAGGTTACACGTGATGCAGATTTCAAAAGATTTAAACATCCCTGATATGCACACGAACTGACCATTTTAAAACAATAGTCTTGCACAAAGACATATAATGTGTCATTCAACATCCAAGAACTTTTGAACGGTCTTCTTTCTCCACACTGGGTCGGAACTTCCGCTTGCGTCACGCGTGACCTTTCCAACGTGATTACAGAGTACGTCAAGTCGTGGACGCGCTACATGGAGGCACTCCGAGGCAGAGCAAGTCATATATTTATGTTTTAAATGTTTTTAGTTTTCTTGGAAAAGGACTAATCGTTTTGCTAGACAACACCCCTATTCTTCGTCTGGTGTCGTGTAGAGCCTTTTGAAGCAGCAATGAAACTGAAATTTGGACCTTAACCAACAGCCCCAGGTTCAAGTCCATTATATGGAGAAGAACCCTGGAAAGCTTTCCTCGTAAGCCTCAATTTGTTTTCGAATGACATGACATGACATGTTGTATGACATGTGGCTGAGTGAATTATTGAGAAAAATTTTATTTAAAGTGAATGATTCCTTTAACCTACTGGCATCACATGGAGCTTTTTGACGCTTGAAAAAATTGGAGACTGTCCAGGGGATTTACGAACTTCTTCACAAAATTCACATGCACTTGGGATGGCATGACGGACGGTTAGTAAATAATAAAAGAGGTTTCATTGTGAGGTGAACCATTACTTTAACGAGATATATAAGAGATATATTATGTAAGCCCCTGCTCTATGCAATATATAAAGCACCACCAACACCACTTCTCTTCCTCCACTTTCAATGACTTCAATCTTTTTTTTCCATTCACATCACCCATCCTATTGTCTTTCATTTTTTCCACCTCTCTTTCCTCCTGTGCAGGTGACTTCTTTTCGCTTCTCTCTAAAGTGCTGGGGGAGAGAGATGACATTGTCCCTGTGCATAAGTATAACCCTGTGAAGGCTGCCCGAGCCCAGGCACGTCTGCTGGCAGAGATTGATAGAGTAATGCAAAAGAAAGACATGGGCTGGCCATGGTTAGGCTCCAAAGCCAGAGAGGATGCAGTTCTGGTGAGGGACAGAGTGCACAAGTTTCACCAGTTAGAGTCCACTGTCCGCCCCTCCAAGAGCGGGACAGGTGCGGCACAGGGGGAGAAACAAGGTGGGTTTGGGCCTCCGTTTATTACCCCAACAAAATATTCATTCACTCATTGCTCAATACATACGGGCCACAGTGTCAGACACCTAAGTGTATTGGGACATTAGTATCTGGATCATGAGAAGTGTTATAGAATGGATTGAATCTTTGAGTGGAATTCGTTCACTGGAAGATTGTTTTTTGTTGGATTAGTCTAAAAGTCTATGGTCTGGAGCCTATGTTTTTATGTTGTAGAATTAAATATCCTATGAGGGTATTGAACTTGTTTTAGGTTCTGATCATTCCCCTGATGGCTATTGGTTAGCAAACCAGATAATCCTGCACTAAACTCTTGTCATTGGTTGACTCAAATGTTGACATTTAAGGCTGCAAAAATAAATAGATTTTTTTTATAATATTCCAGTATATATAGCTACCAGAAGCAGACTTTGTGGAGTTGTCTGGATCATTTAGTCATCGCATTGATCTTTTTGTCAGTTCACGTTTGGGCAAATAGCTACATTTGCTGTCTGCAATTTGTATTAAATATAATTGAAAAATGGGTTAGAAAAGATATTGCATAGAAAAGCTCTAGCATCCTTAGTTGGCTTATTAGATTTTAAAGAGTAAATATTTTGTGATTTTTTTTAAGGTCCTGCTTTGGTTTATGTAGTGTCCAACAAGTTTACGTACATACACGGTGTAAAAACACTTTCATTTTCTAATAGTAGGTAGTTATTGACTGACTCTCAAATGATTCGGTCGTCAATTCATCTGTCTGATCCCCTCCTTTCGGTCAGCCTACTCTGATCTGATTGGTCAGATGGTCTAGTCTGCTGTGATTGGTCTACCGCTTGCAGTGTCGCAAATGGAACATAGGCGGGCATTACACCGAGTGACGCAAATCCGACCCGGAAATGAAATTAGAACGACAGACGACTCGTTCGCTTGATTCAGAGTCGACTCCTTTTTTCCCAAGCCAATAATTTTGTTATCCGTTGACTTTCGGTTTTACAACTTGGCAGATTGCTTACATTCACACACAGCAACATTACACACTGCATGAAATGGACATTGTAATAGTTACTCTTTAAGCGTTGACTGTCATGCCTTGTTGTTCTCTCAACCATTTCACCGGCCGTCATCACCTCTTCATTAACTTTTTTACACCTTCTCGTCTAGTGTCTGAGTTTGGCTCCACATCACATAACTGTGGTTTTATCTCATATTAAATCAAATTACAACTCTATTTTGGGTGAGCGTGCTCACTTTCTTCATGTTAATCTGACTGGAGTGGCATCCAGTGAGATCTTGTACTGCTGTAGCCCATCTGCTTCAAGCTTTGAAGGGTTTTGTGTGTTTAGAGATTCTCTCCCGCATACCTCTGTTAATTCCTGTTGTCTTCAGCTCGAACCATCAGCTTTTGTGATTCTTAAAGTGATGCTATTTGAAAATGTAAAAATGCAGAAAGGTTTAGTTGGGGGTTTGGTTTATGAGTAGAGTGATAGTTAGGAAATAGAATATACAGAAAACGCAGAAATATTGATCAACCTCAGTAATAGTCGTCTACATTGTGGAAGTCCTTTGAGCAGCTACAAAGACAGAGAATCTAAAAGTTACAGTTAGTTTGTTAATGCATGTTTAAAAAGAGACCAAATGTTCATTTAATCAGCATTTCTAGATGTAATGTGGTCATTCCAGTCTAGTGTCTGTTGAATTTCAACAAAATCAATCCTTAGGAGTGACAAACTGTTACGTCATCCAACAGCAATGTGAAAGACTGACAGCATGACAAGACACATCAAAACTGATGAAAATCCAGGTTATGACAAAAAAATCCTTAAATTTCCCTAATTTCCTAAATACAGGTAGAAATATAACTTGCTTAAAAGTGAACATGAACTTTGTCTGGAAAAATACAGAGCATCTTTTCTGTTATTTTGACCTGATGAAAAATATATTTTTTGTTTATCTGTTAATGTAAATGTAATGCTCGTGTTAATGCAGTATTTTGTACAGTATTTATTTTGTTAGCCGGCATTGTCATATGAGCTTAATGAAAACAGCTGAAAGTAACCTGAATTAGTGCGATCAAACGGGATGACTCAGTATTTTTAATGATTTTAACTTGTATAAATTGGTGTGAAATGAGATTCATACGCGTTACCTTATAAAACAGTGATTGAGTTGTGGGTATGAGAGATCAGTTTCTGTTGTTCAAATGGCTGGCGATTTATCCTCCCTTTTAGTCCTCTAAATATGGAACAATGGTTTGTGCAGCTTCGTATGCCCCAAAGTTAACCTCTCCAGTTACAGGCCTTCATTTCTCACCTGATGCCTTTATTATTCTCCTCTTTATTCACCATCGTGATGCAGAGTCAGACTCCAGAGAGATACCGGATGTATTATGAATGACTCGTCACTTTTATCGTGTTATGTCACATTTTATCAGCCAGTCCGTTGCCGTATCTGTTGACCTGTCAGTGTGTATGTGTGTGTGTGCAGGTGCAGAGAGTCATCTGGTGGAGGTGGCAGACTGGCCTGAGGAGGAGCTGCAGTTGGGGCAGGTGGCTGGTTTGGCTCTGAACTCTGATGAGAACCTGGTCATCTTCCACAGAGGAGATCACACATGGGGAATCAAGTATGTTCTGCAAATCCACTCTATACATTTAAGCGTTCTGCTCTATACAACTGTTCTTACAAGTTTGTCAATTATATCCTATTCTACAAAGTGAACACCAACCTACTCATCATGCAGTTCTCTCTCCAAACTCTAATTTTGCTGTCTATTAAACATTTCTGTGAAGAAAATGGGTTGAGTGATTTGTATCTTATAAAATTGCTATTTAAAAATAATATTTACAGTAAATAGTTAATCCTCTAATAAACGTAGGCTGTATTCTCATAATATGAATATGATAATAAACATTACCGTCTTTTCTGTCAGAGGTGGACCGTATTTAACTTCTTGGTTACGGATGTAACCTCGGTTCCCTGATGGAGGGAACGAGACGTTGTGTAGAACCGACAGAATGGGGTATGTCTTGAGAACCTATCATCTTCTGAGTATTTAGAAAAGGCCAATGAAAATTGGCGAATGAAATTTGCATGCCGGGCTCCTCCCCGGATGTCCGGTTATAAGAGGGAAGCCGGCGTGCTCATTCATTCACCTTTGGTCTGAGGAGCCTAAAGCATCCTCCCCCGACCGCTAGGGTGGGCGGCCAGTGTTGTGGCATGAGGGACACAACGTCTCGTTCCCTCCATCAGGGAACCAAGGTTACATCCGTAACCAAGACTTTCCCTTTCTGTCGGTCTCTCGACGTTGTGTCGAACCGACAGAATGGGGTTCCTATGGAAAACGCCACAGCACTGAGCCGCGTCACAATCTCTGCGGAGCGACGTTGACTGGCCTGGGCGAGTCAGACGAAGACGCTAACGCGAAATTATGACCCTCCAGTGGAGAGGAAGGGGGACCCAGAGCTTTCCACAAAAAGTTGGGAAGCTCCCTAATGCCGGCTGTCACGGGCAGAGGCCTAATTTTCTAAATGGCGAGAAGCCGCCCGGCACCGTACGGGCCACTGGGTAAGCATTATTCCCCGTGGGGGAAAAACGCTGCAGAGGCCACTACCTACCGTAGGGAGGAATTAGTGGAGACACCACATGGTCTCACCATCAGGGGAGAACTCATGGGAAGAAAGTGCGGACAGGAGTTAACCGCAAGGTGGGAGTCCACCTGGGGAGGTCATGGGTTGCCAAGGTGGGAACCATTCATGAGGATACATCAGACGGAACAGCCCACGGAGGGGGTGTTACCACGTCTGGAGCACTAGTCTGGTTCAGGACGCCTGGGATGTGTGTGGCTCGCAGGGAGCTGATCACCTGCTGACTCCAGAGGAGGAGGCGTCGGGCGAGTCATGTTAGCTGCTGTGAGTGAAAGAATACGCCACAGCAGCTGTGCTGTCCGACCGGACCAGCACGTGCTTCCCTGCACGAGAGGTAGTAGCCTCCTCAATGCAAGTAGCACAACCAACAACTCTAGGCAGTTGAAATGCCAACGCAGGCGGGGGCCCGTCCACCGCCCCGACACTGCTTGCCCGTTGCACACGGCACCCCAACCTTGCAGGGAGGCATCCCAAAGGGGACCCCTGTCCGCAAGAAGGTCATGGAGACCAGGGGGTTAGGGTGTGTCGGCAGAAAAGCGTGTGACCATACGCCTGCTGCCGGTGTGCCACGCTCTCCAAGGAACTTGACTCTGCAGCCAGTGTTGGAGCGGTCGTATGTGCATCGACCCGAGGGGGACCACCCCCGCCGAGGATGCCATGTATCCCAGGAGCCTCTTGTTACAGGGGGACCGCTGACTGTCTGAAGCTTCAGGCAGTTCAACACTGATCGGGTGCTTCTAGTCAGTCGCCTGCCTCTGGGAGGCCGCGAGGGTGCGGGCTTCCTCGTCGCGGGTCTCGCGCCCCCCCCGGGGGGTGAGCGGGGCCGCTCGTGAGGACAGAGTCGAGTTCCATACCGAGAAAGAGGATGCTCTGCACCGGGGAGAGCTTGCTCTTTTCTCAGTTGACCTGTAGCCCCACCGATCTAGGTGCCGGAGCACCAGGTCCCTGTGTGTACACAACAGATCTCGAGAGTGTGCCAAAACTGAGCCAGTCGTCGAGATAGTTAGTACCCGCACACCTCCTTCCCTAAGGGGAAGGAGGGCGGCTTCCACGACCTTCGTAAAGACTCGTGGAGACAGGGACAGACCGAAGGGGAGGACCCTGTACTGATATGCCCGTCCCTCGAACACGAACCGTCGGAACGGCCGATGTCGAGGGAGGATCGAGACATGAAGTACGTGTCCTTCAGGTCGACTGCCATGAACCGGTCCTGACACCTGACGGACGTCAGGATGCGCTTCTGCGTGATCAACCTGAAAGGCAGCTAAGTGTAGGTGCCTGTTCAGAACACACAGACCCAAGATAGGGCGCAACCCCCCGCCTTTCTTGGGGACAATGAAGTACAGGCTGTAAAACCCGTTGAACATCTCGGCTGGTGAGACGGGCTCGATCACTCCCTTCACCAGAAGGGTGGCGACCTCGGCCCGAAGTACGGAACATCCTAGCCTCTGACTGAGGTATATCGGATGCTGAACTTGGCGAGGCGTGAGGCGACTGGATCGCGTAGCCGAGACGGATCGTCTTCCCTAGCCAGTCTGACAGCCTGGGAAGCCGGACAGGCTCCCAGAATGAGACGGGGACTAAGGTACGATCTTTTTCATCGTCCCCCCGGGGGGTGGTTCGATGGCTAGCAGTACGGATTCCTTGCCGGGGGAGGTCCCCCGGGGAGGAGATCGGCTCTGCCGTTTTTCCTGCCTGGCGACTGCGCAGCTCAACGCACTGTCTGACTGAGAGTGCTGAGGGCTGGTGTTTATACTCGACATTGCGCTTGCCATGACGCAACGTCGAGTTTGCCGTTCACGTCGTGTCGTTATGCATGGCTGCCATGACGCAGTCGATGCGTACGTCGTGCGGGGTGAACGCTGGTAACCCAGAGAGAGAGGAAACTCTCCTTTTTTGAGAGTAAGTGGGCGCAGCCCCCCGGAGGGGGCCAGCAGATGGAGAGACGGGGCAGGATCCGTCCCTATCCGACTTCCCAGCGATGTGGCTGGGGTCGGGCCCAATGGTAGCCTCGATCCCCCTGAGGTATTCCCATGACAGCCGCTCCCGCGGCTGCTGATGGGGCGATGGTCTCCTCTTCGCTGTCTCCTCCAGGGCCCAGAGCTGGAGGGCGTTCGAAGAGGACCAGGGCTGCTGGGAAGCAGACAGTGCACGGGACTCGACGGCCGAGGCGGCCGAGTTGCGGCACGGAGGACTGCTTCTCTACTGTCGAGAACCCTCCGGGGAGGCCGCGTGCGGGTCTCGCGCCCCCCCGATGGGCGGGGGGTGAGCGGGGCCGACTGCGGCTCGACAGTAACACCAACCAGCCCCCCCTTGCGAGACGGGTGCATCGAGAAAGCGGACCTTCTCAGCGTTACTCATCTGCGCAAGGATTGGCCAGAGGAGTTTCTCATGGACCACAAGTGTGGACATCGTCCGACCCAGGGCCCGCGTGGTCACCTTGGTCGCCCGTAGAGCGAGGTCGGTGGCGGCGCGGAGTTCCTGCATAAGCGCTGGGTCGTCTTACCCTCGTGGAGCTCTCTCAACGCCCTGGCTCTGGCAGGAGCCATAGCGTGGAGAGAGGAGGCAGCCTTGGTCCGCCGCAATGTAAGCTCTCGACACCAGAGATGCCGAGACACCACATGCTTTGGACGGGAGTCTAGGTCGAGCCCCCCCAGGTGGCCGCCACCTACGGGCACGAGTGCACCGCGGCGGCATACTCCACCCTGGGGACACCGACGTATCCTCCAGCTGTCTCAACCTCGAGGGAAGAGAGGGTGACAGAACTTTGTTTGACGTGAAACGTGCCGGGAAGGGGCGTTCCAGGTCTTACAAAGTTCCTCATGCACTTCCGGTAAACACGGCACTGGGGGCGGGCGCGGCTTGGAGCCGCGCTCAAACCCGAGGCGCCATGTAGCCAGCCGCGAATGCCGGGAGAGGCAGTGCGGGCACTGCAACCCAACACTCACGGCGGCCCGGGAAAGCATGGCCGACATCTCGACATCCGCTTTTTCCTGGGCTCGACCCCCCGAGGGAGGGAGCCCGAAGAATCGTCGGAGTCGGATGGCAGTACGTCACCCCCCGATGCTGCAAGAGAAATCTCATCATCACGCATCGTGTCCGAATACGTGATTGAGGAATAAGACGGCGGACCGTCTTTTTTGGGGAACGGTCAGACGAGCGAAACGAGGTGTGAACGGTCCGTGAGCCGTGGCTGGCGGATTATCGCTCACAGTAATCCTCATCTCACCCTCGCTGCTTGCCATAGCGGACGGCAGGGCCGTAGTCCTGCCGCCACGGAACGGGGAGCAAACGAGGTGGTGGCTGAGTCCCGTGGGAACACAGCCACCTGTGACGCAACGTCTGAATCGTCACCGCCCGCAGTGCGGGCAGGACGTATCCACAACGTCTGCCCCAGCGTACTGGAAGCAGGCATTGTGTCCGTCCCCCTCCTCGATGAGTGTGTTGCACCCATGAGAACAGCGGGACAAGCCACGCTGGAGAAATTTGCTCTTTTAGAAAAGGAAATTTGCTCGAACACCTCCGGAACTGCCGAGACGCCCAGGGGAGAGTCACTGCAGGAAGGGACCGTCCGCTGTCCACGTCGTAGATTCCAGCAGAAAGAATGATCACCCAGATCGTAGAGAAGCTCATCAGATGCGTAGGCTCTGAAGAACAAAAGGTGAATGAATGAGCACGCCGGCTTCCCTCTTATACCCGGACATCCGGGGAGGAGCCCGGCATGCAAATTTCATTCGCCAATTTTCATTGGCCTTTTCTAAATACTCAGAAGATGATAGGTTCTCAAGACAAACCCCATTCTGTCGGTTCGACACAACGTCGAGAGACCGACAGAAAGGGAACTATTTTTACACTTTACTTTAACTGCTTTTCCTTAAGTATACATTTTCAACTGAGTTTTTAACTTTGAAAAATGTTACTTTACTACACATCTCAAGGCACAGGTATTGAACTTTTTACTACAATACATTTTATAAATACATGTTGTTTTTTAACCTTTAAATCTTACGTACAGTAAACATCTGGTACTTAATACTCAATGGTAAGAAAGTACTACATTTTTTATGTAAATCTTGTAAAAATGTATTAATGTGATGTAGTAAAATGAAGAGTCAGTTAACATATAATCATTATGCATTAATGTATGTATATTGGTCGCTAGTTGCATAAGATGGCACCGGTGGGCTTTTGGGATGCCAGAGTCGGCAGAGTCATTTCCGTTCCTATAACACTGGCTGCCTCCGAAATCGCATACTGTGACAGTACGTACTGAATTTAAATAAGTATCTACCTATTGGCCGTTAAATCAGTACGTTCTATATAGTATGAGTGGGTGTAGTATGAATACATTTCGGACATACTGCGTCTGCCATGTTTTATGGTCATGTGACCCGTATGCTCTGTATGCACAACAACCTATACGTGAGCCTTTATAAAAACATAATTTAGTCACGAGAAATGTATTTATTGGTACTTACATTAAAAGCATTTTCTGCTATATTTATTTGATTTACTTTTGAAATTTGACCGTTGCTCAGCTCCCGTGGCATCATGGGATAGAAAAGTGTCCATCCGATCCACACTTGCGAATCTCAGCGGAAGTAGTAGACCATCTGGGTATTTCTCGCCTACTGTTTTTTGCATACTTAGTTTTCAGACATACTATTCATGACTCGTACTTATTTTTTCGGACGCAGCAAATGAGTGTTTTTAGTCAAAAAAAGAAGGAAATATATACGTAAGCGATATGACAGATCCTCTTTACATTGCTGAGCACTTCGTTAAGCCAAAACAACTCGATAGTGTCATACGGCCGGAAATTAGTCTGCCAACTGTGGCATCGTAAAAGCTCACCGGCGCCATTTTATGCAATTAGCGCATTAGGCTAAATCATTTTCCATATTTTCTGAAGTCAGAATCACAGTATAGAATCACTCAGAAACATTTTTGTTTATATTAAATCATGATTGTGTGGGATTTCGTGATGTATGCCTCGCCACAAAAAAATGTTTACGGTCATTTCTAAACAAGGTCACACGCATGCTACGCGCTAAAATCAATTGTTTTTTCGCCCGTCAGTTCTTTCGACAGTAATGGCATCTACCAGCAGAAGTCTCTGGGCCCCATTCAACAGTCCACTATCGTGTTGTTGGATCCAGTGAAAGGACGAGTGCTCAGAGCTTCCGGAAGAAACACGTAAGACTTCACGCCACATCCTGTGTTTTGTTGAAATGTGCAGTGCGCTGCTTTGGCGTGTTGTGTTGCACACTTTTATTTCATTTTATTCATTGACGTGTTTGTTTGAACAGGTTTTATATGCCACACGGAATAACTACAGACAAGGATGATAATTACTGGGTGACTGATGTAGCGCTGCATCAGGTAAAAACATCCAAATAATAATCTCAAATCTTTGATTTATTTGTCTGTACCTCAAAATAACATGTGATGTGTCATAGATGTTTTATTTTTATCGAAATGAACTCGCTCTATTTTAAGTTTTCCGGTACATGATCATGATACTCACTGTTTACATGTTTTTGTTTTAAAACATTTGTGCACAAGAGTTGTTTAAACTTAATTCCAAGGCCATCATAATGGAGACCTCTGAGAACATGGTTCAGTAATCCCAAGTGACTGAAAAGTCATTAGTCATTAGATGAACAGAACTTCTAAGTCAGAAAGACTCCTAATCTAAAAATCAAGATGAACTGGTGGTGAGTATAATTGTAGTGAAATGTGACTGATGTGATCTTTGTCCATGTTCAGGTTTTCAAGCTCAGCAGTGATGGAAAAGATCAACAGCTTCTGGTCCTCGGGGAAGCTTTCAAACCAGGAAGTGACAAAAGCCATTTCTGCCAACCTACAGACGTGGCCGTGGACCCCGTCACTGGAAACATTTTCATCTCAGATGGCTACTGCAATTCCAGGATCCTCAAATTCTCACCCGAGGGCAGATATATTACACACTGGGGGGCAGGTAAACGATCACTTCTCATTCAGACCCCTACAGTCATAGTAATGCAATATCACATCATATCGCTGATATCAGTAAAGCAGAACGTTAAGGTTCTTTGTTTGTTTTTTCCTGATGTCCAAGGCTTCTCAGACAGAAGACGGCGCGTCCCATTCTGGATCCCACACAGCCTGACTTTCCTGCCGGATAAACGGGAGCTGTGTGTGGCCGACCGGGACAATGGACGGATTCAGTGCTTCATGGCAGAGACCGGCGAGTTTGTGAAGGAGATTAAAAAAGACGAGTTTGGAGGAGAAGTGTTTGCCATTGCATACTCGCCTTTGCAAGGTTGGCATGAAAGGACATGATCTGATCTTAGATTAATGCTCATACAGCAAACACAGGAATTTTTGGATGAGCTATTCCTTTAACCTGTTCCTTTAAATTCATATGATGAACCTCCATGTGTAACGAGTAACTCATCACTAACAGATTCAAATTACAGGACCTTTGATGTTGGTTGAGAATAGACGTTCAAACTCATACAGACCCCTTGATGACTGATGCAAAACGCAAATCAATATTAATGTGGACTGCATTATTAATGCTAATGTGTTGTTTTAGGTGGTCTCATCTACGCGGTGAACGGAGAGACTACATATGGACGGGCTGCTCCCCTCCGAGGCTTTGTGATCAGTTATTCAACTAAGGAAATCCTGGATTCATTCAGTCCAGACACACAGGTACTTATTATAACTTGCAGGAATATTTACACACTCACCCAGTCCATCAAAACACTGTTTGTATGTGTCAGCATTGAACTCTTAAGGAGCAAATGTGAATCGTAACAATTCAAACAGCAGTAATATTCAGCAGACACTGTGATAGTTGTAAATAGAACATAATAGAAAATATGTTTTTTTTCTGAACTCCCTTAGGAATTTAAATTACCACATGATATTGTAGTGACATCGGATGGGAGTTGCTTCGTTGGAGATGCAGGCTCTGATTCTGTGATGAAGTTTGTTCAGTCTGAGAGTAAGTTGAGGTTTAATTCAGTAGTACAGTAAATGTCAAAAGTGTCAAATCATTACATTAGTATAACAGTTTTGCACAGTAAGGTAAAGTAAAAGAACAGTTTTAAGTAAAATAAAAGATTAATACTGATTTAGGTATTATGTTACTTTTATTACTTTGTTTTTGAAATTTGTTTTTTTTTATATAGAAAAGCAACATCAAGCTTGTGTCCCATTTCAGTAAAGATGGATGTCTTTTCAAGTGTTGTTGATATAAACATTATATAAATATCATTCAAATCCATTTTAAATTAAGTTAATATGACAAAATACAGTGGTCAGAAAGTGTAAAAGAAAATAAGTCAAAAACAAAACAGGTATGTGTTTGCTGTTAGTATTATAAAGTAATGGTTGTATTAGAATTAGGTTTTCACTACAAAAGATTCATTGGGAATTGTAAAGATATGCACAAATGTATTCTACTTCAGCCAAATACCAAACAGCAAATGTGGCTTGTTTTCTATGTTGGATGAGTCCTGTATGCCACTTCTCAGATTAGCACAATGGTTTTTATTCTGATGTTAATCATCCGCATAAAAGACAGTATTTAACATCTGCTACAATGCAATGTACTTATTTATGTTTTTTATTTTTAATAAATTTGCAAGGCTGTCAAAAATCAGTTTTTTGTTTTGTCATTATTGTGCACGGAGTGTAGATTAATGTAAAAAAATAATAATTTAAAGTAGTTTAAGATAAGGCAGCAGCATAACAAAATGTGAATAAAATGAAGGGGGGTGAACACTTTTTCAAGCCACTGTACATGGGCAACTTATAACACACCAAAGACACATAAAAACACATATCCATATGACCCCTTTAAGATAGTTCTATTTTAGATAAAGGACTTTTTTTAATTCTATATTTTTTTGTTTAATATAAAAATGTAGTGAGAGAAGTTTTTGTTTGATTTCAGAGACAGAACACCGCTCTGTTAAAAAAGGTGGAATTGAGGTCCAGGAAATTGAAGGTAAGCTGTTTGGATGGTCTTCATTTTTACCCACACAGAGCGCTAAAGTAAATTATTTAAACATCACAGTAGTCATTTGTGCTGATTTAAAAACAATCTGTTTTTTCTGTTACAGTACTTTGCATCTGGAATCAAAGTTAAAGTGTTAGATGTGTTGTCAGTAATATACAGAATCATTTCCCTGACACAGTCAATGTTTTCTCAGAGTTTCTTATATTATTCTCCCCCCTTCTATTATTTTAGAAACCGAAACATTTGTGCAGGCCAATATAAAGCCATTACCGAAGTCTCCAGTGCAGTCTTCAGAGGTAAATGTTCCGAAAATCCAGGAGGTGCCTCCTAAACAGCATCAACAGTCGCTGGAATCTCCTAAAGAGGAGGAGAAACCACAGACGGTGACCAATCAGAGTGCTCAGGGCATGTCCCCCGCTGTCATCACCGCTCTACTGCTCGTACCATTGGTTGCTGTTATCGCTGTTGCCGTCTTTATCCGCTGGAGAAAGAGCCACATGTACAGAGGTAACAGTTCATGTTCTGTCTGGTGTAGTGTACTGTTGTTTGTGGGATTGCTCTGATTGATTTCTTTTTTTTTTTTAAGATGATTGTGATGTGAAGTTGGAACCGTCAGGATCAACAGGGGGAATCTTGGGTAAACTAAGAGGTAAGTTTTTTCTTCATCTGTATTTTTGTCTTGATTTCAGTAACAATATCTAAATACCTTAAAAAAAGATAAATTAATTATTAACAACTAGTTACCAGTGAAAACTTTAAAACAACCTAGTAACCAGCTAGAACACCTCAGCAACACCTGACAGGTTGTACAATGTCACAAGGGAGTGGCACCTAGATAGAGCACCCTAGTAACCATATAGAACACCCTAGCAACAACTAGTTACCAGTGAAAACTTTAAAACAACTTAGTAACCAGCTAGAACACCTCAGCAACACCTGACATGTTATAGAACATCACAAGGGAGTGGCACCTAGATAGAGCACCCTAGTAACCATATAGAACACCCTAGCAACAACTAGTTACCAGTGAAAACTTTAAAACAACCTAGTAACCAGCTAGAACACCTCAGCAACACCTGACATGTTATAGAACGTCACAAGGGAGTGGCACCTAGATAGAGCACCCTAGTAACCATATAGAACACCCTAGCAACAACTAGTTACCAGTGAAAACTTGAAAACAACCTAGTAACCAGCTACAACACCACATGGGAGCAGCACCCAGATAGAGCACCCTAGTAACCATATAGAACACCCTAGCAACAACTAGTTACCAGTGAAAACTTCAAAACAACCTAGTAACCAGCTAGAACACCTCAGCAACACCTGACAGTTTGTAGAACGTCACAAGGGAGTAGCACCCAGCTAGAGCACCCTAGTAACCAGCTAGAACACCTCAGCAACACCTGACAGGTTATAGAACGTCACAAGGGAGTAGCACCCAGCTAGAGCACCCTATAAACCAACAACACCTAGAAACTAGATAAAACCCCCATACCCGCTAGAACAGTGGTTCTCAAATGGGGGTACTTTGGGGAACTGCAGGGGGTACGTGAGAGAAACTGACATTTAGGAAAAAAATATGAAAATCAATAAATTATGACAATAGTATTTTTATATCATGGATTAAAGTTCTCCTTCGCTACGATGGATTTCCGTTAATTGCAGGGTTCCAGCCTGTCCTCAATGTCTTAAATTCACTTTTCATAATGTTGTTAACCCTTTGCCTTGTATGATCACACCGGTGTGATTAGAACATTCATGGAAGCGGCAATAACAATCTCCTCAAATGTAATTTGACGGATGTGTTTTATTCAGATCAGACACAGTATCTGCAATTTAAGCAATTGTTAAGATCACTTAATTCTTCTACCAGTTCACAAGGCACTTAAGTTTATGTTTTTAAGAGAAGTGGAAAAAAGAAAAATTATGTAAAAGTAATGTATCAGTCATACAGCTGCTGTGGCTCTGCGGTGTGTCACATGATACGCAGTGCCGCGTCCCTATGGAAATGTTAAAGCGATAGGCTACCTTCTTAACGGTCGCCTTGGAAAAGCTAGTCAAACACTGTAACTAGTCACTGTAGCTAGTCAAACACTGAAACTAGTCATGTAGCTTGTCAAACACTGAAACTAGTCATGTAGCTAGTCAAACACTGAAACTAGTCATGTAGCTTGTCAAACACTGAAAAGGGTGTCAGGTATAGCCAAGTTTCAGGAATATGGTTTCACTGCTAAAAGGCAGAAAAAGTGAAAAGCACTCGAATACAAACAACATTTTTGGTCTTTAGTGGTTCTTTTATTTTGTTCTTTTTTTCTGTTAATTATTAAGAGTTTCAGAAAACATTGTTTGGTCTTATAAGATAAATAAAAAAAATGCACTGAAAAGTTATAGATGGTTGATTATTTGTCTAGGTAAGTATACTTTTTCATAGATTAAAAATAGCTTTTAAAATACGCAAACTGGCAATACTATGTAAAGTGGTTCAAAACATCTCCCTTTAAACATCTCCGCCTGAAAAACCCAGACCCGGAATCAGGAGCAGTGTCTGGGCGCAAAATAATGTAAGTTAGGAGAGGTCGCGATAAAATGGACAGGTGGCTTCTTAAAAGAGGACAAGCTCCTCCTGTGCTTTTTATGTGGTGAGCTGTTATAACAGCGCAATGAAGCCAGCTCATCTTCAACGGCATCTCCGGACTAAACACCCAAATCAGGTCGGGAACACACTGGAGTTTTTCAGAAGAAAATTTCATGAATTTACACCATGCCAAGAAAACATGAAAAAAGCCACAAGTGCATCAGCAAAAGCACTCGAAGCATCGTACGAGTTTTTCAAACTGTTGAAAAAAAGTTAAAAAAAATGATCACAATAAACTTTTAGTGAACTGAAAAACACTGATTTACGTTTAACTGTTATACCTAATACTTAAGAGATTTACATAGTTGCATAAAGCTACATACAGAAATGTTTATAAGCAATAAACCTGCTCGGGGGCATCAGATATAATAACTGTCTGACTCGCATTTCACTGTATTTTAAAGCAAAATGTTGTTGTCTGGTCAAGGGGTACTTTGCTTGAAAAAATCATAAAAAGGGGTACTTAAGCCAAAAAAGTTTGAGAACCACTGCGCTAGAACACCTTAGCACCACGTGGCAAACAGATTACAGAACCCGCCTAGCAGAGATGGGAAGTAACGAAGTACAAATACTTCGTTACTGTACTTAAGTAGATTTTTCTGGTATCTGTACTTTACTCCACTATTTATTTTTCTGACGACTTTTTACTTTCACTTCTTACATTTTTACGCAAATACCTGTACTTTCTACTTCTTACATTTTCAAACCAGGCTCGTTACTTTAGTTTTAATCTGTATTTGATGCACAATCAATATTATTTCTTGTCATTGCGTGACTTTTTCAACCTAATGATAGGTCTGCCTAAAAGCCGAAGCGCTGTGTGAGGTGGCCACTAGCCAATCAAATGTAAGAAGGCGGGAGTTACTGTTTACAGAGCAAAGCGGTGACCAATCAAATCAAAGAAGACGGAGTAACTGTTTTCAGATCTCGAGCGTGATATTCTGCATCATGTGGTGACTCGTGAATGGTAGGGTTTTTTAGCGCGAAAGGACCAGATTTTAAATATGTAATTTAGCTATTTAGCTATTCGCATGTTCTACAAACATATACTTCACGAAAGATGTACTGTAGTTCTGTCAGAAGTTAAGGCAGCTCGTTAAGGTAAGCGCATTATTGTTGCTGTTGTTCATTAGTATGTATGAATTGCATGTTTTTTGCTATCGTGGTGTGTGCGTTAAGTTCATGAACGAGTGAAAAATACCTGCTCATTGCGTTGCTTTCGATGAACTAATTATAGTGGGCACTTTTGCACAAAAATGCGCTAATTTCCTGATTGCCATTTGAAGTGGTTTCTGGACATATCCTATTAGTCTTATTTTCTAATTTTCTTAATGCATTTGCCTTGTTTGATCTGTTTGATCTATTTTCCTGATTTTTATTATATTTTTTCATCTTGTCATGATTAAAATTATAAGGAAATAAAAAACGATCCTTATCAACGTTGATTGACATTGCAATAAAATACTATCACATTATTTTGGAAGTTAAAATTTTGGGCTGGTTTTTGTTGGAGTGAGTAGGTTTTAGTGAGCCTTTGGGCTGGAAATCATCCACCTAATCTAGCAACACTGACATCAGTTTTAATGTTGAACGAGTGTAACGTACAATGTAAGAGGCTAAACATTTAATATTTTAAAGCGAGGCATAATTTCAAGAAATGTGTTTAACCAATCGAGAAAAACAGTAATGGTTACCAAGTAAATTGACTTGCCTAATTAATTATCTCTTTATTTCTCAGTTTTCTCTTTTTGACAAGATCTCCCAAGTGTCTACAACCTTTGTATAATGATATGTCCATGAATGGTCTGTGCTTAAAATTTAAAGGGACAGTTAATCTAAAATTGAAAGCAGTGAAATTCTGTTATAAAATGTTTTGACAATCACAGTACCAAACAGTCATTTCCTGGCTATTACGCATCGCAGACATAGGCTAGTAGTCTAAGAAGCTGCCACGGACCAAGGCGGAAGGCAACACAAAGAATAGCTAAAATTATGGTTGAGAACTTGAGACAAAGGGAATTCTGTCACAATTATTATCAATACGCTTGTCCTTTACACTCTTATCTTACATCATAATTGTATTATACATTTGTGTTTTTTTCCACTAGGTAGTGGCAAATAGATTTATTCCATCAGTCTTTTTTATGCTTGTGTTCTACATAATGGTAGTTCAGTTGTGAGGTACGAGCGTGACTCTAAAACAGGTAGTAGTATTGGCTACTTTTTACTTAAGTACATTTTAGAGCCCATACTTTATACTTTTACTTGAGTAAACAAGTTTAGTCAGTACTTCAACTTTTACTTGAGTACTTTTAAACATGAGTATCTGTACTTCTACTTAAGTAAAGGATGTGTGTACTTTTGCCATCTCTGCCGCCTAGCAACCATTTGAAACAACCCAGTAACCAGCTAGAACATCTAGTAACCAGCCATGAAAATGTATGATTTGAAAGAGAAAACTGCTGGTAAACAGATTCTTACTCTTGATGATTTTTTTTCTCTAATACCAGTGGTGGTGAGAGTATGCTAGATGTGGGGGTTTTCAGTAAGCTGTCTATCTCACACAGGCAAAGCGGCGGGTACCTTGAACCTGGGAAACTTCTTCGCCACCCACAAAGGCTACACTCGACACGGCTTCGACAGGCTCAGCACCGAAGGAAGCGACCTGGAGAAAGACGACGAGGATGCTACGGACTCTGAGAACGAAGAGTACTCGGCTCCGCCTCCTCCCATGTCGCTGCCCTAACAAGCATCTTTCCGTGAAAGCTGACAGGTGTTCCCACTGGCGCCGTCAAGATGTACTTTAATCATTTATGTAATAGTTTGTATCAGCTGCCGATACATTTCATTTTGCGAAAATGTCCCCTGAGACCTACGACTGCCACTTTAATTTATGATTTTTTTTAGACACCATGTAGAAACGCGAAGCACTGGTCATTTTGAGTATAAAGACGTTCATTTTTAACAGAGCGGTAAAGGTAGAATATTTATTTTATTTTATTTGAATAATGAACGGTTTGTTGATCTCTTCAGATCGTTTATCAGTCTAACAATAAGCATTACGGTGTATAACCAATTCAGGCATTTGTTTCATACCAGTTTGTTTTTCTGTACGGTTGTGCCTTTTTGGACTATGTATTTCGCCTTCCGCAGCACCTATATATTACTACAAATGTGCCACATATTTACAAGCTGCTATTGTCACCTGTGATTTAAGTTCTGTTTTGCTGCATTCGATTAAAAAGAGAAAAAGACGACTTATTTAAGGCTGTATTTACTAAGTTTTCAGAGCTAATGTGAGGTGTCTGATATTTGTTGTGACATACTGAGGTTTTATTGCAAGATAACTATTTTCAGTAACAATGTTATTTGTGTAATAAAGTGTTTGCAAAGCATCACTTCTTTCGTCCGGTTGTTTCTGAGAACTGGATATCATAGTAAACTTGATTTAAAAAAAACACCTGTAATACTGTATTTTTGACTGTAATTATATACATTACATTAGTTAGTGTATTCCGTTTTGATCAGAATGTATTGCTTCTACACAGGGGTAGTTGTTTGTATCATAAACGATATCATATCTATAAAAAATAGCTGTTTTACATGAAAAATAAATATGAAATTATTCATCTCAGCAATGGTTTGCAGGTAGACTAGGGCTACTTAATTTGCACATTGTAAATGGTGAACAATGAACATGCTGTGTGCTTTTATATGCTGTTGACAGGAAATGACACTTGAAACACCGGAAATGCTCAAATATTGAGGTGATGTCTCCATCTACTGGTGGGGTCTTCAAAATAAAACTGTACTGTTATTTTATCCTTTTACATCACAGTATCTTGTGAATTACTTTAACTAAGAACTACTGAAATAAATAAACTAATGGAAACTACACTGTAAAACATTTTAAGTTGGTTAAACTTAGAAACGAAAGTTCACCTGCTGCCTTAAGAACTTGAGTTAACTGAATTTATAGATATTCTTTGTTTCATTCTTTTAAAGAGATATGTTTTACATTGTGTTTAACTGATGATCATTTGTTGTTTTAACTTGTAAATCTGAGTTAAAATAACTTGCTTTGTTACATTATCAACTACAGAAAACTCTTTTTTTTTGTTAAATTTAAATTTCCCATCTTATTTAAATTAATTTTCATATTGACTAATGTCATTCACACAATCAACTTACAACTTTAGTCCAAAAATATAACATTTATTTTAACAAGCACGTTATGCAGATTTTAACATTGGCTTGAAAATGCATTTCAACATACAAACATTTTCAAAAAACATCAATTTTTAAATATTACATGGAGTTCTTCAATGTTTAATTGGGAGAAAGATAAAGAGTAAGATGAATAAAAAGAATTTTGACATATGAATGGTTCAAACAATACTCCATTTATTACGCTGAACATTAACATAGTAAAATCGTTCTTAGTTGCAATAAAAACAGATATATTCAATGCTAACAAAATATCAACAGTGCAAAACAATCAGACAGTTTTCATTTAAGTAAGCAAAATTACAAATTAATCTAACAAAGTCAAGTAACTAAAGCTCTCAGATATACCAGCATTTAAATATCCTTTTCAGAACACGCCTATACAAGTCAGCACACCATCTCCATCCAGTTAAAGGAATAGTTTACTTAAATATGAAAATTCTGTTATAACTGATTCACCCTCAAGTCATCCTAGGTGTGTATGACTTCCATTCCTCACACATATCCATCAACAGCATTATAAAACAAGGAAGAGTCACAATAACTCTGTTACACTAAAGAATGGATATCATATACACCTAGCATGACATGAAAGTAAGAAAAATATGACAGAATTTTCATATTTAAGTAAACTATTCCTTTAAGGCTTGGCACCAGTCTATAAAGGATACCTCAGCAGTTTATTTCTAAGTCCGTGTATCCGAGCTGAACAGTGGTCAGGTTTAATCTTCATGACAACCTTCTGCAGGAATTCAAACAAGTACTTCATATTGGAGGTTTAGGCAGTAGGTTCCCATTAGCATAGCAAAAGCAGTGAGCACATCTCTGAAGTTATAAAGAACAATTTTCTCCTCCTCCACCACCACGGCTGGACTGCAGCAAACCTGTAGTGACTATTCTATTGAACTTTGCACTTATCTGAAATAGACACATAAGACAGCAAAGTGGTAATGAGGTAACTGAATAATGAAAACAGCAAAGTTGAGGCACAGTAAGTACAATTGAAAATTATTCTGAAATTCAGAGCAAATACTGTCATCAGAATATACTTACAATACAATACAGTTCAGTTTATTTATGCATCACATTTAAAAAACATGTTACCTGTCTCTGATCACATAATGCAGGCCACCTGTCCATGACTACAGAGATGAGTGGCTCATCACCTATTATTTTCTTTCTTCGTTGAAAAAAAAGATACAATGTACATTTAGAAAAGAACTACACAATCTACAGCAAATGTATTAAAATAATAGCATTAGGCAAACAGTGCATTAACAACACCTTATTGTAACGTGAACGTCCTCCATAGACAAGCAGCTTTCCTTCAACAGGGTATGCAACCAATGAGAGGCACAGTGACAAAATAAGACTGAAAAAAAAGACCAGGAGACAATGTACAATGAGAAAAGAACTACACAATCTACAGCAAATGTATTAAAATAATAGCATTAGGCAAACAGTACATTAACAACACCTTATTGTAACGTGAACGTCCTCGAGGTGTCGAGCAGCTTTCCTTCAACAGGGTAACTTTATGCAACCAGGGGGATGTGGTTGCGCCACCACAGTTACCGCGGGGTCTCTTTTGATAAGCTCATAACACCTTCGATGCTCCAAGAAGCCAGCTGTGAACACTGAACAGTTCGATAATAAAAATATGTTTCCATCCACCAAACAGATCTCGAGTAACGTTACTTTCCCAAAATCTGGTAACGTTAGTCCACCTGTGTGTCCAACTGAGAGCCCCATAAAAACTACACTACATAACCCATTTACTTACTTTGATATATAAAAATAGACGTGCATGCCCCTGAATATTTAACGTTAGCCTTGATAGTGCAGCCAGCTAGCTTACGTTCCCTGACACACACTGAAAATCAAAATATTTATTTAATGCAAACTATGCCATAATGTTACTATGCATTTAAAATCTATATACGCCCTCACTAACTACATTATCCGATATAGACCCGTGCATTAGGTTTTCAGGCCGTGACGCCGTCGCACTCGCAGAGCATCGTCAACGTGCTAAACTTTCTTTTAACATTATAAAAATGTCTTTTATATATATACTAAAGCATAACACCATTGAATCAAGACAAAAATGATAACTTACCTCTTCGCCGCCGTATATAACATGTATTAATGACAATTCAGCTGCTGAGCAGCAGTATGTCACACCGTAGGCGCCTGAGGTAACTGAACTTTTTCCGCGGTCTTTCAGAAAACAAACACCCCTCCCCCTCCTTCTAATTTATAACTTACAGAAGTGAGTTGAATGAATGTTGACTACCCAGAGACAACTCATAAGTAGTTCAGACAACTTGTAAATTTAAGTCTGAGTTTTTAAAAACGTATAAACTTAAGTTTAATATATACAACTTGTCATGATTATTGGAATTAAATAGAAATTGTTAGTAGACATAACTTAATGATGCTATAATGTTTTACAGTGTATACATTTTGTGTTGAAATGTTAAACAAACTATTTCTGAGTCTGGTTCAGCTGAAACAATGGCTGTGTCACTTACAAAGTCCACCTAAAGAGACATGTCATCAGAATGATGTGTTTGCCTGTCTAATAGATTACAATAGCTGAGGAATGGAGCACCTGCTGAAAGAGCACATGACTGTAGATCTGCAGCAAATGACACGCATCTCATTGTAACATAACACGCATTCATCCAAGGCTCTCCAATTTCAGTCATGTAAATTGTTTAAACCGATTATCGGTCAGTCTTTATATTTGGGAAACAACAATTCTAATCTCAGAAACTAGTCTAGTATCATAACCTTTTTGGCTTCTATATGTACAGCCCCCCCACTCAGAATTTCTACCCAATAAAATAGTTTGACATAACTAGAAAGATATCAATGTGTCATAAAAATAACCTAACACTAATGAAATTTTGATTGACATTTTTTTTAGCTGTTTTAGCTTGCTTTAATACGTTAATGTTTTGTCTTTATTTTGATAAGTAAATCATTTTAAGTCATCAGGCCTCCTTGGAGACCCTGAATAAATGGGTGCTTACAAAAGCCCAAACAATATAATTTACTATTAGTGAACTGTAAAGCATCAAAAAGACAAATAAATCAATAAATATGTATTTTTCATTCCATTTTGCAGTTTATTTTATTGCTATGGAATAAATGCCACATGTAACACGCAACTCACTTTTTTTCAGATGAAAGAATTTTGAATTAAACACACAAAAGGGGAAACGCAGTAGAGGCTTGTGTCGGCTGCAAGTTTATTTGAAGTTTCGTTTCGTTACACTGTTGATATATACTGTATATGGGACATATACAGTATATATATGGGACATCGTCCACTACCATGGTAGAAAAAATCTTGTATATATTTTTTTTGTTCTGTTGAACACAAAATCTGATATTTTGAAGAATTTAGAAAAACAAACACTTTTTTCCTACTATGGTATAGTTAAAATTGCCAACATTCTTTCAAATATCTTTCTCTGTGTATATCAGAACAAAGTAATTTATACAGGTGTGAAATAACATAAGGGTGAGTAAATGATGACAGAATTTTCATTTCTGGGTGAACTTTTTTAAAGCAGCCAGTAAAACCCTATACAAAACGTAATATAGGAACCATAAGCATATGAAGATATGGATAGAAAATGAGGGTGGTGTTTTTGCACATAATTATTTCTCCAATTTTTTTAAATTTTAGCAAAATACTGCTTGAAAGCTGTCCAATAGTTTACAATAGATGCCTGTTTACCTATTTTTGAATGTTTAAATAAACCTCACCTTTAATTCTGATTCACTAGCAATTCTTAAAATCTTGTCAAATGTCAAATCTTTAGGCAAATGTATTTAAGTAAATTATTCAGCTCTTTGTATGTATGATCTGAATAATGACAGAGACCTTCACAACAGTAAAAACAAGGATAGAACACTGAGGGTAAAACCCCAGAGGACATCCTACATACTGTACATTAGAGCCTGTGAGAATAAAGAGAAAAACAACTAAGCAGAATTCCTGAAACCCCTTCCCAGACCTCACTAGATTTTCAATCCTGGTTACTGTGAAAAGACAGACAGCACCTGTCTACTCTACCTACTTTGGCCAGAGATCTGCTGAGATAAGCTTAAAAAAGCTTTTTTTAACTGAACAGTCAAGTTTAAAAACGAGGCTTAAAAGGTTCAATTTATCCAAATATTATTACATGTTGATAAAATGTTTCATTTAAAATATTAAAGACAACGTAAATAGACAACAGACCCACTCAAGGAAACATGATGCTGACCGTCTGCTTGGTGTTCGTCATTGGTCCACTTTCCCAGTGACGTCATCCAAGACGCCACGCCCCTTCATCTGGTGTTTTTATTTTAAAGCTAAAGCTGGGCAAAAGTCGGGCAGAAATTACGTTCACACACGACACGAGTATACTTATACATGTGCCGCAGTCTGTCAGCGACGTTAGCAATAAAATAATCGTGCAGAATATAAGAATGAGATGATGTGTGAAAGTCCGTTAGCTGAGGGAGGATGCTGATATTTTGACTGCTTTTAGCCGTTGTGCTAAAGCTAGCTCATTTCACACTGACTGTGTGTGAAGACCAAAGACAACAGCTCCCAGACTTTAAACAAACATTAACTTTAGCCGAAACCCACGCGATCTGACCTGCAGCAGGTAAGAATATCACGTTTTTTATGTGAATGTCGTAAAACACCTCTGACCTCAAGCACGTGTCTAGCCGCACATTTTGTGCAGGAAGTGTCATTTGTTGCTAAAACAACGACATTAGACATCACATCATCGACCTTCTGCTTTTACTTCTACCGCAGTATTGACTGGTAATTCTTTCCTTAAAAGTTTTATCACAAATAGTTGCTGGTAATGAATGACACTAGGGTTGTGCTTTAAATGATGTTTAAATTGACATATTGATACAAGCCATTTTCAGCAGATTTCACATTTAATAATACTATGCAACAGTTCTACTTCTGTTACAGCGTGTCAGCGTTTAAAGTCAGAATATACTGTATCGATATGAATTTTGTGAAATTTTACACTAATGCTTGTAGCTTGTCAGTTACAAGCATTAGAGTGTTTTGTTATGTGTTGTGTTGGACAAGTGGTGTTATTGACAGATGCTCGTGGGCAGTCTTAACCTTCAAAACACAAACAAACATCTAACTTCAAAACACGTGCAAATGCATAATGTAAAATACAAAAACTTAATATCTATCTATCTATCTATCTATCTATCTATCTATCTATCTATCTATCTATCTATCTATCTATCTATCTATCTATCTATCTATCTATCGCTTTTTCCTGAGACAACATGGGAGTCAGGGGATAAAATAAATGGCAGTTATATTATATTACGGTCCGCTTACATAGAAATTGCCCTTAGGCAGGAGAGAGCATTATATAAGAACTAAAATGCAAAGAGAATTTGCATTAAAAGCATTAAATGTGTATTAGCAGCACATACTGAAAAGGTTTGAAATGGTCAAGTGTTCAAAATGCAGGAGGAATAAAAGCAATGTTTTCTGAATGTACAGAACCCTACGCTAAGCTAATGTTTAAGCTTAAGGGGTGCCGTGGGGTATATACAGTATATGCTACTTTTATCTGATGCCATCATTTTATGTAATGTATAATGAAGCAAAGTTTTCTGCACAAAAACACATTTAAGATATTTCCACATTCTTTCTGACCGTCTGAACACTCGGTTTAGCAGCTGCTTGTCCTTTGCGACCTCAGTGCAAACACCCACAGTTATGATTGGTTTACACATTTGCATTGGAAATAATATCAACATTCAGAACTAGAATATGTTTAAGAGAGACTGAGACGGATCCCAAATCAGCTCTACAGCCACAAACAGCACAACGGCTTGTTTACACACAACAGAGGTGCATGAAATATCAATGATACACCAAAGTCAGCAGATTCCTGTATACCTCAATCATTATGACATACTGCGAACAACAGTGTGACTTCGTGTTGTGTTTATTCATTTTGAACTGTTCATTATTCAAGTTAAAATCCAATTTAAAAGTAAAAATGGCAAAGTTCTTCCTTATGCAACACACCGGATTGAAATCATCAGCAAAGAGATCCATGAACTGAACTGTGAAAAGAGAGATATACAAACCGTACAGTGCTATGGGTCGCTAAGACAGTACTTGAGGACAACTTCATTAAATTAATCTATTCTTAAGGAATCAACTTGCTTGAAGCAGATTGCATGTGCTGTCATTTCTAAATATTTCTCAGGTGGAAAATACTGTGCAACTTGCATTTAAAATATTGAACCTTTAAAAATGACCAGATTCCTGATGTAAACCTGAGTTTCATCAGCATAGCTATGCAGAGAGATGCAAAAACGTGCAACTGGATTGTTTTGTAAATGTAGTTATTTGTGTGTATTTTGGATATGTTCTGTAAACATCTGTGAAAAAGCTTGGTAGGCTAGCAAGCTACAAACTAAACAAACCTTATTTACATGGAAATAGTCAGAGTAGCTAAAGCAATCCAGATGAACATTAGGGGTTTATTAAGATATAATCATATGTTTATTCAGCCCAAGTAGTGTACGCATGCATGTCAAAGAGGTCATGATGATGTGTTGCTTTTAAGGCTGTGGTTTCTGTATCGATGTGTCTGACATCACGCAGTTGAGGAAGTAGAGAACAAGTTGATTTTGCTGCTTGCTTTCAAGTACTTCTGTTTTTGCACTGGTTGTTGTAACCTTTTTTCTGACAAACACAGTGATGAATGTATTTCAAAGAATGATGTCATGAAAATGTCATATTTTAACCTCTTGAACGGTTTTAATTAAACAGTTTGCTTAAAGCCTGCATTTTTATGATATTTTTTAGATATTCATGTTTACTAGGGATGTGCGCTATTTGAGAGTCGTTTAAATGAAAGTTTGTAACAGTGTAGTCGACTAGTCTAAAAACTAAGAATGACCCAGAAGGCGGTCCAAAAACTTTGCGTATGGCCTATGTACGACATTTTAATGACTAAAGAATGTCGGCTATTAATCAAACTGTTCATATCCAATATTAAATGTAGCTAAAACAGGCAAATGTGTTCCACTTTCCTTACGTTATGATCATTAATATTTCTGCATTTGCTGATGCGTCAAACCTGACTGGATCGTTTTAGCGGCTGCAAGAAGTGAAGCGATGGGCATTTGTTTGCTTTGACTGGTCTGTGCCTGGGCTTAAATTATGTAGCCTATACAAAATCCGTTTTATTTTCTCCTTTAAGTCTGTTTTTCGGACTCTAAAAGTTCAACTAAATTTCAAATTAAATTAAATTTTAGGAAAAGTGCCTACAAACAGCATTATTTTATATAACTCATTACTCCATGACTTATTTTGAAAACCAAAGCACACCCACACATCAGCTCTGAGAGCTCAAAGCGTTCTTATATTTTTCGCCATGCTCGCTTCCACTTACTTTTGGCCGTATTATTATTAAAAATAAAATTATTATTTTCCGCATCGCTGCAATAATAACCCAACACGGCTCCAGTGAAATACTTGTTATGCCACTTTGATATGACATAATTAGCGTAAAACCTACCCGTTTTCCTCCGTCAAAACAGCCCCACAACTCGTCTTTCAAGTGGTCATTTCTGAGCGTGCTGCAATTGGCACAAAGGAAACGCATGCTAGATCTGACCTAAAATTAAAACATTTTGTTCCTGATACAGTTTTAAAGACTATTAATAATTATTTTTTCAAACATATTGTTTTAGCATGTAATTTAAAAAGTTTTTAAATGAAACATTGAAATGAAAGTCATTTAAACTATAACATTTTTTGTGTAATCGACTTGTTTTCAATGTCGACTAGTATGAGCTTACCGTTTAAACGACTAGTCGATTAGTCTCGCACATCCCTAATGTTTACTACTCGAATCTTTGTTACACCTCACATTTGCTTATTTTTCTTAGTTTACGAGAAATAGGGCTGTCACGATTATGAAATTTGGCTGACAATTAATTGTCTATTGAACAATTGCGATTATGACAATTAATTGTCTTTTTTAAGGCTTTGACAATATAACTATTGATGACAATTAACGTCTTCAATGAAGAAAACGTATGCTTTAGAAATGTGAACATTTTGTAAATAACTGATATTATTTACTATAGAGTGACCTTATCAGAAAAGACTGCCTTGAGCACTAAAACTAGATCATACAAAGCTAATACAACTCAAATGATGGAGAAATGTTATTTGAATGTAACAGTGAGTGCAGATGAAGGACACTGGATGTAGAATGCAGCAGATACTGCAGATCACCCTTGTTTTTCTTCAGGATTCACAATAATTGCGGTTATCTGAAGTAATTGCGATGACGTCAAATAATTGCGATGAGATGATTATTTAATAATTCAGACCGCTCTAACGAGAAATACTAAAATGTGGCGTTATGCTGGTGTGGTTTGTTTCATAGGGAAGCATTAAAGATGAATGGTTGTGAGGAGCAGGAGGACGGGTGTGAAGCTGGATCATACCAGCTCTAACCTTCAGCTTTGACCTCTGCTGGGACTCGCTGAGCGATTGACATTAGTAAACATGTCTGTGAATGAAGACGCCGACCATCCACGCTTCTTTGTGGGCGGTGAGGATGGAGAGATGGATGAACTTCTTGACCCGGGCAGAGTGCTTGGCTATGACTGCCTCTATGAGAACGTAGAAGAAGAGGATGAGGATGATGAAGAATATGATTCGGTATGTCGTTAGATGGAGATCCTCAGCAGCATCTTGTTTAATCTGATGATAATAAGATCTCTCTCTCTATATCTCTATCTCTCTCTATCTATCTATGTCTCTCAAATTTGTTATTTGTCATCTCATCCCTTATGTCTAAAACTTCCAACAGTGCTTTAAAAGTTTTTTTAAGGAAAGATTTGGCAGAATCTTTCATATCCAATAAAAACAATGTGAATTGACATAAAAAGTGAAGAATATTAAACAATATTAAAGAAAATGTCATTTTTAATCAGATGAGTATATCCAGAAATACAGTATTTGAGCTGCCTGTATTGTGGTCCCTTCAGCCCCCAGAGAGACAGATCGTGGTGGGTATCTGTGCCATGTCTAAGAAGTCCAAGTCTAAACCTATGAAGGAGATTCTTGAGCGACTGTGTCTGTTCAAATACATCACAGTTGTCACGCTTGAGGAGGAAGTCATTCTCAATGAGCCGGTGGACAACTGGCCACTCTGTGATTGTCTCATTTCTTTCCACTCCAAAGGTTAGTGGCATGCTTGCCATAATATATATCATTTCTATAATATATTTGGGTGATTCTCAGGAAATCTTGGTTTTAACCCTTTTTAGTTTTTCGACCTTAAAATAATGTCTCTAAAATGATTTCAGTGGTAGAACAACTCTTAACTGGACGAATTCTACTGCCTCTGCTACCTGAGCAGCCTCATAGCGGCTACAAGCACACTTTGTAAGTTCTGTGTTCAGGTCGGTACACAAAGCCCCGCCCACCCCCTGCCTGCGGAAGAGTTTCCAAACCACATTTCTGCATTTATTCCATCGTTTCTGTTCCATCAGCTTAGTCAACAAATTCACGTATATTGCGTGCCCACGGGGAAGCTTACAAGTTTTACTTTTTGATTAATGTTTGTGTTTCTGAGGCTCTAGACTACATGCAGCCACTATCACTATCACAAAAAACAGTGGTGGATGGTGTTATAGTTATATCGTCATTTGTATCGTTATCGCAACAAATACCAGAAAATATTGTGATAGAGTTTTAGGGCCATATCACAACTAGTAACGGATAATTGCGCTTATCAACCACATGGGAAAACTGTGAGCAAATGTTCCAGTGTTGCTTTTCTTAAATGGGTCATATGGCGCGAATACGTGTTTTTCTGTGTCTTTGGTGTGTTATTAGTTGCCCATGCATGTAGACACGGAAGTTACTAGTAACGCATGGAGCTGCGACTAAACAGACCAACTGAGGTAAACTTTTAACCCATTTAAAGACAAAAGCCATTTAATGAATAAAAAAATGAAAGAAATAAAGCATTTAAAGAGAAAACATAACTTCCTGGAACTATCTGAAGGCTCCATGAATCACGTGACGCTCCAGCGTTTTGGACTTCCGTTGGCAGAACTCTCTCTCTCAATGGCTCTGACATTTCCGTCACACGCTTGCAGTATTCGACCAATCACTACACACTGGTGAACTGGCCAATCATAGCACACCTTGCTTTTCAGAGCGATGAGCTTTGTTAAAAATCCACGCGTTTCAGAGAGGCGGGGCAAAGAGGAGATGCAAACATGCACGGTATGTGGAAAATACAGCGTTTTTCAACCTTAAATCGTGTTTACACATTGAATAACATCCAAAACAAACGAAAATATTAATTTAAGCCGTGTCATGTGACCCGTATAAAAACACTGGTATCAACAAATTACCTTCATATTCATTTAAAACAAGATAAGACGTGTTTAACGATATTAAATTCAAAACTTTTACTGTTTTTTTTTTTTTACAAAAAGGCCTTTAAAATTCTCATTACTGTAATTATTTAAAACTGTCAATCTCATAGCATGTTTTGCTAAAAACAAGCGAAGCCATGATGCCTAAGCAAGTTTTTATTAATCATACATAATATACACATTAATATATTTTAATAGAATATTATACATGTAAAATTTCTTTAAATGTGGAAAACAACCTGTGTCGGTAATGAGAAGGGAAAAAGTCGTGGATACAGCGTGACAAGAGAATATTATGTATTTAACTAGAAATACAGTATATAAGTAATCCCATTTAAAGGCGCAGTTCTTGATTAACAGCGGCCACTAGCGTTGTATTATAGATTTGCAACGAATCGCTCAGTCCAAACACGACGGTGGCCACCATATTACAAAAAGATGTCGTTCTCATGTTGACGCAGGGAAGAGATCATGCAGGCATTAGAAAGACTGTAGAAAGAGCGATGTAGAGTTGTTCGTCTGTTTAGGGCTGCTGTACAAAACATGGCGGCAAATTCAATGTACTGTATGTAGGCCCGCTCTGTATGTAGATATAAACAGCTTATTCTAAGGTATTACAAACATAATGGTTCATTACGTAATCTCATAACCGTGCGTTACGGTTATGAGAATTTCAGCAGAAAAAGCAATAAAATGAATAATTCATTCCTGTGTCAAAATGATGTTTTGTCCAAGGTAGAGAACACAATTATATTTATTATGATCATTTTTTGTGTTACCGATTTGTATGTTTTATAGTTCAAATCTTTACTGCCATGATGATTCAGTGGTTTCGTGAGAATCACCCATTTAAAGTTTTATAATGTCGTGGGTTATGTGAGTGCTGCTTGGTTTGGAGCTCAGATGTTTTTGAAATGATTATAATGACCCGAAAATACTGAAAAAATGTGTGATGAATGGGCTGTGTTCTGTGATTCCCTCACAAAGTTAGAACTGACTCGTTCAAATGCTTTGTGACCTTATGTTATTGGAACCTCACGGGAGATGTGTTTATGTACAGTAAACACTGAGATGAAATATAAACATGTAGAAGGTGACTGATTTATGGTATGGCTCGCAGGTCACCTTGTGGGGAAGTTGTATTTCAGATTCCTCATTTTGAGCATTATTTATGGACAGACTCATTGTGTGTCTGTGAACAAGCACATGTACTGTAGTAGCTGTTAAAACAGATTTATTCCCACCACGCCTCTGTAAAGAATGTTTATGGCTTTATTAAAACAAATCTGTGTTCAACCAAACCATGAAATGAATTCTAATTCATGACAGAGAAAGATATCTGAAAGAATGCTTGTAACCAAACAGTTCTTGGGCCCCATTGACTACCATAGTAGGAAAAATGACAATGGTAGTCAAAAGTGCCAAGGAACTGTTTGCTGTCCTACATTCTTCAAAATATCTTCTTTTGTGTTCAGCAGCACAAAGCATTTATAAAGTAATTTTCCTACTATGGGAGTCAATGGGGCCCAAGAAAGGTTTGGTTATAAGCATTCTTCCAAATATCTTTGTCTGTGTTCATCAGGAGATTACTCAAAGGTGAGTCAATGATGCCAGAATGTTCATTTTTGGGTGAAGTATCCCTTTAACTTTATTTGAGGTTCACGCATGTTTATTCCATACTGTTTGCTCTTACAGGATTCCCGCTGGATAAAGCGGTGGCTTATGAGAAGCTGAGGAATCCGTTTGTCATCAATAATCTGGACATGCAGTACTGTATTCAGGACAGGTGAGCTCAACGTCTCTTCTCAGAATGTCCACCCCCCCCAAAAAACCGAGGCATGCAGGAAGGTGTGGATAAATGAATTGTTTGTTACTTGACTCCTGCATTTCAGCCATTTACTCTTTAGTGTTCGAGTTTTTAATGCACTTCACATTATGAACTTCACTTGTAATTTAATTCTGCCTGCACTGCGGCTGTATGATGGCATTAAAACTCACTTTGAAGGCCCGCGTTCTGTGAGGGGAAGACTCCATAAAAATGATGATGTAATGACATTGTGTTCAGAATTTTCTCTTTAAGTGACGTCATCAGTCACATAGCCCAGATGGTAGCAGATTAAAAAAGCTCTTGTTTTTCTCTTAACGTGTATTGTTATGACTTTTGTGCGTTGCGTGTTTAGGAGAGAGGTGTATGGGATCCTGAAGGCAGAAGGCATACAGCTCCCACGCTATGCGGTTCTGAATCGAAACCCTGCCAGACCAGAAGGTATTAAGCTCACAGTGACCTAGTTTGGAGTACTTAACCTCATGAAAGAGACAGATAATGTGTTTAAACTCTTCTGAGATGGACATTTATTATGTTTCATGTTCAGGGGCAGAAATGTATCCATAAATCAGATTTGAAAAAAAAATATATTCTATATACAGCAGAGTTATTACAGTTTTCATTTTAGTTTTATTTAGTTTTATTATTTTTTTAAATTAGCTTTTATTTTTAGATCTTTAGTTTTTATGTTAATTTTAGTTAAAGTTTTAGCAATTTTGGTATATGCTTTTGTCATTTTATAATTGATTTGTTTATTTTTTATGTTGCTATATAATATTAATTAATTTCTATTTTAGTTTTATTTCAGTTTTTGTTTATTATTATAATTTTAGTGCTTTAAACCTATTTCAATTCGTTTTTGAGGCAACATTTAAATTTTTCCTTTAGTTAAGTTTTTCCCCATAATTTTTAGGTCAATATTTTATTTGATGTCAATGAACAGAGACGTTTTCAAAGTTTTAATTTTAGTAAACTAAAATAACCTTGATATACAGTACTGTATGTTACAATTTTCGGTTTCCCTGGTTTTTCTTAAGCTAATTTGAAAGAGCACTACTAAAGAAAGGGCTGTATAAATAGATCAAACCAAAAACTTTCCTGAAAAGTAACTTCACAAAAGGTGGACGTCTACGTTTCTTTCGGCTGTATGTCAACACAAGTTTGGTTTTGTGTATTGTGTTTGTAGAATGTAATCTAGTGGAAGGAGAGGACCATGTGGAGGTGAATGGAGAGATTTTTCAAAAGCCTTTCGTTGAGAAGCCAGTGAGCGCTGAAGACCACAACGTCTACATCTACTACCCAACATCAGCAGGAGGGGGCAGTCAGCGGCTTTTCCGCAAGGTTTGGCCCACACAAACAACAATGCTTAAGTGTATTTTAATTTTATCTTGAATGATTGGTTCAATTCACTTTGAAGATTGTTGTTATTTAGCCTTTTTTTAAGGGACACTTCACCCAAAAATGAAAATTTTGTCGTCATCAATTACTCACTCTCTAGTCGTTCCAAATGTGTATCAATTTCTTTGTTCTGATGAACACAGAGAAAGATTTTTGGACGAATGCTTATAACCCCATTGACTCCCGTAGTAGGAAAAATGACAATGGTAGTCAAAAGTGCCAAGGAACTGTTTGCTGTCCTACATTCTTCAAAATATCTTCTTTTGTGTTCAGCAGAACAAAAAAAATGATAAAGTCATTATTCCTACTATGGGAGTCAATGGGGTGCAAGAACGGTTTGGTTATAAGTATTCTTCCAAATATCTTTCTCTGCGTTCATCAGAACAAAGAAATTGATACAGATTTGGAACAACTCGAAGGTGAGCAAATGATGACAGAATTTTTATTTTTGGGTGAACTGTCCCTTTAAATCAAGTGGAAATAACACTGCAGTCTGTATTGAAAGGATGTATGGTGTTCCAAGCACAAGTTTTGCATTGTCTTTTGATTTACTTTTGATCACCGCGTCTCCTTTAGATTGGAAGCAGAAGTAGTGTTTATTCCCCTGAAAGTAACGTCAGAAAGACTGGGTCATATATCTACGAGGAATTCATGCCTACAGATGGGACTGATGTGAAGGTATCTTTACTCTAATGCTTTATAAATAAAAGTAATGAGGTCTTGCGTGACTAATTACAATAACATGAACTAAAAAGGTTAGATTTTTTCAAAATGTTATTTTAAAAAGAAGGTCATACATCTTTAGTACAATGTCAGGGGCAGTGACATTGACTGAATACTGTTCCTTTAAGCGTCTGACCAGGTTGCTTTTAACAGGGTTGCTATATAAAGGTAAAATAAGCTAAATCTGGGAAGTATTTTTTGGATCTTTTTCTCTCCGTCAGGTGTATACTGTTGGTCCTGACTATGCTCACGCGGAGGCCCGTAAATCTCCCGCTCTGGATGGGAAGGTGGAGCGAGACAGTGAGGGGAAGGAGGTCCGTTATCCCGTCATCCTTAATGCCAGAGAGAAACTCATCGCCTGGAAAGTCTGTTTGGCTTTTAAGGTAAATCCTCAATAAAGGTGTGAACAGCTTCACTCACCTCAGATTAACCACAGAAATAATAAAACCACTGTTATGTATGATTGAGCTATGCCTGAAGCTGTTTTAATATCAACATACACACGTGTGTTTTAATATGTTTGTGGTAATATAGGACAGTTGTTGATGGAGCGACAAGTTATGAGTCAAATTATTTTATCTATAGTAGTTTCATTCAGTATGCATTATTCACAATAAACTAAGGTGTTAGCATTTCTGTTGACAGCAAACAGTGTGTGGGTTCGACCTGCTCCGTGCCAACGGCCAGTCATACGTCTGTGATGTCAACGGCTTCAGTTTCGTAAAGAACTCCATGAAATACTATGATGACTGCGCAAAAATCCTGGGGTTAGTACAACAAAAACATCCCTGCTAGTTTTTTTTTTTGTATTTCAGCCCTTCATTTGATTTCATTTTATATATGAGGCTTTCTGTATAACTAATATTTATGATCGTCAGTTTCTTTATGGGATTAAATTATCCATGGATAACACATTTGTTTAAGCTAAAATCAATATGTTTTTTTCTTTTGCACAACAGGAATATCATCATGAGAGAATTGGCCCCACAGTTTCAGATCCCATGGTCTATACCTTTGGAAGCTGAAGACATTCCCATAGTTCCCACAACCTCAGGAACCATGTATGTCCTTAAAAACTAAAACACACATCACTGCCTGCTTTCACAGACAAGGCTTAAGGCTAGTCCTAGACTAAAATAAATGTTTGAACTGTCTTAACTGAAAATAACTCGCCCTAAAGTATCTTAAAATATGTGAGTGTCATTGTTTTGTCTTGAGATGCACACCTGTAACATTTTTCACAGCCTTGTCTGTGAAAGCCGGCCTAAAAGTGTTAATCATGTCATTGGGTCCAAGCACACCATTAGCATAAAGCTAAACCATTTTTATGATGATTTTAAGAAATCTGGTTAAAAACTGATTGATATCGGTAAGTAAAAAAAAATGGTAGCCAAAGTCGTACTTGTTTAAAATGTTCACCCATAACTTTGTGTCCACTGCCAGACGTGATCCAACAGCTGGTGTGGACAAAAATTTAAAGGGATAGTTCATCCAAAAATGAAAATTCTGTCATCATTTACTCACGCTCAGGTTATTTCATACCTGTATAAATGACTTTGTTCCGATGAACACGAAGAAAGATATTTGGAAGAATGTTAGTAATTTTCAGTTCCGGGAAATCATTGACTACCATAGTAGGAAGAATTAAATGGCAGTCAAAGGTGCCCGAGAACTCTTTGTTTTCCTAAATTCTTCCTAAAATCTCATTATGTGTTCAACAGAACAAAAAAATATATATTTTTTTATTACTATGGTAGTGGATGATGTCCCAGAACTGAAAATTGCTAATATTCTTCCAAATAGGTTTGAAATAGGGATGTGCGCTACGACTAATTTGACAGTCGTTTAAACAAAAGTTTTGTAACCGTGTAGTCGACTAGTCGAAAACTAAGAAGGCGGTCCAAAAACTTTGCATATGGCCTATGTAAGACATTTTAAAGACTAAAGAATGTCGGCTATTAATCAAACTGTTCATATCCAATATTTAATGTAGCTAAAACAGGCATATGTGTTCCACTTTCCTTACGTTATGATCATTAATATTTCTGCATTTGCTGATGCGTCAACCCTGACTGGATCATTTTAGCGGCTGCAAGAAGTGAAGCGATGGGCATTTGTTTGCTTTGGCTGGTCTGTGCCTGGGCTTAAATTATGTAGCCTATACAAAATCCGTTTTATTTTCTCCTTTAAGTCTGTTTTTTTGGACTCTTAAGGGGCGGTTTCCCGGACAATGCTTATGACTAGTCTTAGACTAAAGTAAATGTTAGAGCTGTCTACGCTGAAAACAGTTAGCAGTGACATATCTTAAAATACATCAGTAGCATTGTTTTGTCTCAAAATGCACACAAGTCATGTTTTTTGTAAGGTATGTTTGTAAAAACGACTTAAATGTCCTAATTTGACTAAGGCTTAGTCCTGGTTTAAGCTAATCCCTGTCCGGGAAACCGCCCCTAAAAGTTCAACTAAATTTTAGTAATCAAATTTAATTAAATTTGAGTAAAAGTGCATGTATTACACTGAAATCAACACACTGTTTCATTGTTTGTTTATTTAAATGATGTTGAATGAAAAAACATAACTTTTTTTAATTATGTCGCAATTTAAGTATCTTACAAGTTATAATTAGGGTAGGCCTATAGCCGATCAACCAACAAGATGGCTACATTATATCATTGTTTTATTATTTATAAAGCAAAGCAATGTGTGTTAACAAAAGAGCAAAAAGAAAGCCGAAAAGTACAGAACAAGCTACAGAACGCATTTGATCTTACGCAGAGCGAATGAACAAGCCGCTAATAAAGCATACTGCCCATATTAGCTAATTTCTAGAACATAAATAGGCTAAACACTCGAGTCCGCATGTGATTATGATGTTAATATTATTTTACATGTTCATGTTGAGGAAATGCAAGCGTTATGCTCGGATGAAAGTCGACTCAATGTTTGTGAACAATAACTCCGTCTGAGGATCCTGCAAGGGCACACAGATAGCAGTGCTAAGCAATCATGTTTATTCAAGCGCTTTTTTTGTGATAAACATTATAATCAAAGTAATTTCAAAGTTCTGTGAATCTAGAAGCCGAGACATTCTCAACATCAGTTTTATTGAGTGTGCTCAAGATGCATTCACCGCATTTACAGCTCATTCTGCCATCAAATAACGTCAATCCGTCTTTCAGGCATTTAAAATATTGATATTTCTTATCAAGTAATTGTTAAAATAACTGTATGTAGCTTTAGATCATTATCTACTTTTTTGTTTTATGCCTGCATTCCACGCTTCCGACAGTCCACATTTTCCGCATCACGCCAAAAAGAACACGATACAGTATGGTTACGCATGGCTCCAGTGAAATAATTATTATGCCACTTTGATATGACATAATTAGCGTAAAACCTACCCGTTTTCCTCCGTCAAAACAGCCCCACAACTCGTCTTTCAAGTGGTCATTTCTGAGCGTGCTGCAATTGGCACAAAGGAAACGCATGCTAGATCTGACCTAAAATGAAAACATTTTGTTCCCGATACACTTTTAAAGACTATTAATAATTATTTTTTCAAACATATTGTTTTAGTATGTAATTTACAATGAAACATTAAAACGAAAGTCATTTAAATTATAACATTTTATGTCATTTTTTTTGTGAAAACAACAGTCGTTTACAATGTCGACTAGTAGGAGCTTACCGTTTAAACTAGTTGATTAGTCTCGCACATCCCTAGTTTGAAACAACCTGAGGGTGAGTAAATGATGACAGATTTTTCATTTTTGGATGAACTATTCCTTTAATAACATGGAAAAAACCTCTTTTTATTTGTTGCGACATTGAACATTTTAAATAACTTTGAGCTGTTTGTGTTTATGCTAGAGTTTTTCTATGCCATTTTTTTGAGAAAAACATTTAATTCAGTGTTGTGCACCAGAGGAAAGCATGAAGCAGTATATTTAAACAGTATTTATTTATCTTTGATCATTTTACATGATACAGAAGAAGTCCAACGTTTGTTCGTGTTAACGAACATTTTATATACTGTATGTATTAGTAATAAATTCTATAGAAGCTGAGATTAAATGTGATTTTAAGTGCTGTCATGTGATTTGCAGGATGGAGTTAAGGTGTGTAATCGCTGTTATTCGACATGGTGACAGAACACCAAAACAGAAGATGAAAATGGAAGTTCGACACCAAAAGTACAGACTTTTTAAAACAATGGTCATCAAAACTGTCACTCATATAATATGAATATAATGTGAAAATCTCAAATTAATGCGATTCTTGTTTTTCTTATTTCTCCTGTCATCTCTTTCAGATTTTTTGATCTCTTTGAAAAATTTGAAGGTTACAAAACTGGAAAGCTGAAACTTAAAAAACCAAAGCAACTCCAAGTAAATGCATTTAAGTTATATTGTTTTTCATGATCTACTGTGTCTGGCGTAAGATTGTTCATAAAAAATACATTTAAGGGAATTGACAGATGCCCAGAGGACTCATCTTATGTTGAAAAACAACTATACACAGCCAAATATAATCTGAGGAGTTTTTGATGAGGGGAAATGATTTGTTTATAATGTTTTTTGCACGTGACAGGAAGTGTTGGACATTGCCAGGCAGCTGTTGGTGGAGCAAAATAATGATTCCGAGATCGAGGAGAGTAAAGCAAAGCTTGAACAACTAAAAACTGTCCTCGAAATGTGAGTGTTTCTTACAATCCACTCTTGAGGCCGGACTCATGAAACTGTTCTTAAGACAAAATATAAGAATGTTCTTAGGTTGAAGTAAAGGAACTTCGTAAGAATGTTCCTTGTTAAGAAGTTCTCAAATTTTTTTTTTTCATTCAAATAAAATGGCATATGCTTTGTAAATCAATCTAGAGAAAAAAATATTAGAACTGTCTTAAGTTTTTTCGGAATACAAAACATTCCTAACTCCTTTCTTAAATTCGAATTTAAGAAAAAAATATGGCAGTTAAGAAGAATTTTCTTCTTAAAGAGTGTTTTGTGAATCCGGCCCCTTGTTTATTCTTGTGAAGAGTTTTATTCTCTCATCGTTTCTCGTATTTGTTTAGGTATGGTCACTTCTCTGGCATTAACCGTAAGGTCCAGTTAACATATCTGCCCCACGGCTGCCCTAAAACCTCCAGTGAAGAAGAAGGTAAAAATGTGCTAACCTCTTCTTAAAGCCTACCTCCGCCGAAAAATGAAAATTCTGTCATAAATGACTCACCCTAAAGTCCTTCGTCAACCCTAGGACCTCCGTTTATCTTCAGAACGCAAAAAGACTCCTCCATGGATTGCAATACAACCAAACTTCAAAGCGCTGAAAGTGAGTCAAGACATCGTTGCAATAGTCCGTGTCACCCCAGTGGTTCAGCTTTAATTATATAAAGCGACGAGGCTACGTTTTGTGCACAAACAAACAAACAAAAATACAGACTATATTCAGCAATTTCCTGACTTAGTTTCCAACGTGCGAACATGCGTCGTGCAGTCTTACTTTGCGCTCCGGAGATAAACCGAGGTCCTAGGGTTGACGAACGACTTCATTGTGAGTCATTTATGACAGAATTTTCCAAAATCATATAATATTCTATACCTATTTGGTTATGCATTTAATGCATTTGCAGACAGACACTGTAAGTGTTCTGCATTCAGTGTTCCAGAAGTTCAGGGCATAAAACTGAACTTCTATGCAATATAACATTAATGTAAGGGATAATCCACAGCTAGCCGAGGCCAAGGACCACCCGACGCGAAGGCTTTTGCATTAAATCCTTAAATGCACGGCTAGCCGTGGATTGTCCCGCTTATACCACGGTCATTTGCCAAGTTAAAGCTGTTATTAATGTTTACAGTGTCACTTTTTGAACAGAGAGGTGAAAATGACAGTTATTTCCGTCAGTTAATACCAAACATTGATCAAACTGACTGGAACTACCCGTGCATTAAACGGTTTTAAAGCACACCTTCCAGCCAATTAGAATCGAGTATTCAAACAGACCATGGTGTAAATCATTTGACCAATGGCTTTTACAAAAAAAATGTGTGTGTTTTCGGCATGTTAAAGAGACGCTGGTGTTTTCACCCTGATTCTAAAACAACTCCGGTTCGCCTTTATAGGATGCACAAATGTTGTTGTAGCTTATTTGAATTCAAATATGGAGGCGTGTCAGTCATTTTGAATATCCCTGGTTCTCACGTGTCTTGTGACTATTGTCAAATACCCAGTTTTTGATTTTAGAAATGTAAAAATGAATTTAACTTGATCAATAAATGTTGAAGGAAAGTTATTTATTGTTAGCGCACATTTAATAATATTGTTAGCGCACATTTAATTCTTACTGTAAAGTGGTTTTGTGGTTATTTACAGTACTTTAGCAAACTGTTTCTTCGCTGTATATACACAGTTGAGAAAACTGAACGCTTTCAGTAACTTTCTTCCTGAGAAGTCTTTTCAACCGCTCTCGCTCTTTTACGTGCAGGATGTGAGGCCGAGATTTGACAGTGTATTTTAATTGTGTTCTTGACGACCCGTGTGTTTGTTTTTAGATGTGCAGAGGGATGACCCGTCTCTGTTGCTGGTTTTGAAGTGGGGTGGAGAGTTGACCCCAGCTGGCAGGGTACAGGCTGAAGAGCTCGGTCGGGCCTTCAGGTGCATGTACCCTGGAGGACAAGGTGCGACTGCTTCAACTCTGAAAAACTACACTACACTGTTACTTTTCTCTTACACTAGAACACATTCTTACTTCTTAGAGTTGTTTTACTCTGCATATGTATTAATGTGATGTATATAAAAACAACATGTGACACAATTATTTTGTAACTGCATCATTTTATTCATTTGTAGTAGGCCTGAATACAGGGCTACGCACAGTGAAAAAGGAGTTCATGACATTTTGTTTTTGTCTGTCGTAGGCGATTATGCTGGTTTTCCTGGCTGCGGTCTTCTGCGTCTGCACAGCACGTACAGACACGATCTGAAGATATACGCCTCTGATGAAGGCCGTGTACAGATGACTGCCGCGGCCTTCGCAAAAGTAGCACGAGCGTTTATTTTCACCCTTCTGCTCAGTAGAACGGTGGGTCAGATTATTTATGCTTATGAGACGTCTGGTGTCCTCAGGGTCTGTTGGCGTTGGAGGGCGAGCTGACGCCGATCCTCGTACAGATGGTGAAGAGTGCGAATATGAACGGCCTGCTGGACAGTGACAGCGACTCCTTAAGCAGCTGCCAGCAGAAAGTCAAAGCACGACTTCACGAGATACTTCAGAAAGACAGAGACTTCCTTCCTGAGGACTTTGAGAAGGTCTCAGCATGTTCATCTAAACATTTATCCTCAGTATAATGGTTTCAAGGGTGAGATACCGAGATGGAGGGGAGGAACGGCAGGCAGGAGATGAAGTGATGACAGAACACAATGAGAAGAGTTTATGAAATACTCTTAGTTGTGTGTCGGTGCTCGGCCTGACTTCATCCGACTGCAAATAGATTGAGCAGGTGTTGGTATTATACTAAGCAAAGACAGTGGAAATGTACTGCTTCACAACATTGGCCTGTGAAAACCTTGAGACTGAGACATTCTCTCATCTAATACACACACACACACAAAGGTTGCTTTAAAAAAAACTCAGATACTTGTACCTGTACACATTTTACTTAAAGGCGGGGTAATCGATTTCCGAATTACGCTTTAGACAACTGAGTCGGGGCTGAGTACCAAAACAACCTTGTAGCCAATCAGCAGTAAGGTGCACAGGACGAACATTAGCCGAGCCGAGCGCTGACGAAAGCGACAAATGGGGGTAGGGGTGTGTTTGTTTTGGCGATTTGAACATCAACAACGGCTAAGAGACATCGGACACGCCGCCTTTAACAACAAGCACCAACATGAGGAAAAAAAATCGCACGATAAAAAGTTGAATAATACATTTAGATTTGCCCGGTTTTCATTATTTACTCTCCCTGAAATTGTGCTCAGCTAAATCAAGTCTTTTTCCTAGTGAGACTGTGGTTTAATTTTAAGTGTTCAGCTACAAAATATTTATTTTACAAGTTGTCGTGTTTTGCTAGTTTCGGTGTGGTCGGCTGTTTTATTGGCAAGTCTTGTCTGGTGTGCCTCTCCTCTTATCTCCTTCCATATAATATATGACCGATCCTCCAAAAAAACAAACAACAGCTCGGAGTATGTTATCAGTTGCTCTAATCATAAACATTTTTCAACTTACAGGTAATATAACCATCGTATTTCTTTCTATGAACCTTTTTGTGCTATCTCTGTGTGACACTTGTCTTTATGTTGGATTATGGCAGCTGGCGCCCACCTCCAGCACATCTTTAGTGAAGTCCATGCAGATGATCAAAAACCCCGTGCAGACGTGTGACAAGGTTTACTCCCTCATTCAAAACCTCACGCTGCAGATCCGCCAGAGGATGGAAGACCCCAAGTATGCAGGTAACCGAATGAAATTCACTTCAGTTTTTTGCAGTATATACTGCATGTTATTTGTATGTGTACATACAGCCACTTAAATAATTAAGAGACCATTCCAAAATTTCATTTCAAATCAGCATTTCTAGATGTATTGTGGCCATTCCAGTGCAGTGCCTTTTGAATTTCAACAAAATCACATATCAGGAGTGACATGTGAAAGACCGACAGCATGACAAGACACTTGAAAACCGTAAAAAAATTGACGTTATCACATAAAAAAATATTTTTGAACTTTTCCTAAAAACGTACAAATATTAGTGTTGTATTGCTGTAAGTGAATATGAACTTGTTTTCATCTTTTCTGTTATTTTCACCTGTTTCTCCAGTTTTCACTTTCTGCAAATAATATTTTTATTTTAAATTCGATAAAAATATTGTTAGTAGTTCACAGAATGAAACAAAAATGTTCATTTTACCTAATCGCATACATATAAATAGTTCATTCAGAAAAACTGATGTGGTGCTTTAAAATGGTCTCTTAATTATTTCCGCGGCTGTACTCTACATACATACATATACAGTACATATATATAAATGCTAGTTACAGGTACGTAAGATGAATGTAACACTTATATAACTATAAAATGTAAGATCTTTGGAATCCTTTTCCAAGTAACGTTTATTTAAAGGAGCAGTTCACCTTCAAAATTAATATTCTGGCATCGTTTAATCACCCTCTTGTCATTTATAACCTGTATGACTGACTATCTTCTGCAGAACACAAAAGAAGATCTTTTGAAAAATGTTGGTAACAGAACAGCACAGCCCCCCATTCACTTCTATTGTAACCAATGCAAGTGAACGGGCGGCTGTTAACAACATTCTTCAAAATATCTTCTTTTGCGTTCTGCGGAAGAAAGAAAGACATACAGGAGTAAATGAGGACAGAATTTTCATTTTGAAGGTGAACTACTCCTTTAACATTTAAAAATAAAAAATCATAACACTTTCTTGCGCTTTAAATTGCATTTAAATCCTAAACTGTGTATTTGAGAAACTGTTGATCTTCAGGGATTTTCACGTGCAGTGTTGTCTGTGTCTCTCGCAGATATCCAGCTGTACCACAGTGAGACTCTGGAGCTGATGTTGCGGCGATGGTCGAAACTGGAGAAAGATTTTAAGATGAAGAACGGCCGGTACAACATCAGCAAGATTCCTGACATCTATGACTGCATTAAATATGATGTGCAGCACAACAGCTCACTGAAACTCGACGACACCATGGAAATCTACCGGCTGTCCAAAGCCCTGGCTGACATCGTCATACCGCAGGTGCTGCTTTTGAACAAAATTTGATATGTTCTCTTGTTATTCTGTTCAACCAGAACTGAGAGATTTTGAATAATCTCCCATCACCGTACAAGCCCTGTTTGTAAAATATCAGTGAATCGCTGCAAGATTTTGATTGGTATGCCAATATTTGCCTGCGATTTAGTTCAGATGTATTATTGTAACACTTCCGAGCGCGTGTTGATTTAATGCAGCTGTTTTTTCGATTTACTTTAGGATGTTGTAGAACGGAACACTCGGACAGAAGTAATAGTTTTTATTTGCTCTTGTCAGGAATATGGTATCTCTCAGGCTGAGAAACTGGACATTGCCAAAGGATACTGCACCCCTCTGATTCGCAAGATTCGCTCTGATCTCCAGAGGACGCAAGATGACGACACAGTTAATAAACTGCACCCTCTGTGAGACAATCTACTCCAGAGCTTTAGAGTCAAACTAAACGATATTCTGTCTGTGTGTTAGACAACTGACCTGTACGCAGCAGAGTTATTATAGTTTTATTCATATTTTAAAATAGCTTTTAGTTTTAGATTTTTAGTTTTTGTGTTCATTTTAGTTAAAGTTTTAGCAATTTTGGTATATGCTTTTGTCATTTTATCATTTATTGGTTTATTTTTATTGTTGCTATATAAGATTAATTCATTTTTATTTTGCTTTTATTTTAGTTTTTGTTTATTATTATAATTTAACTGCTTTAACCTTACTTCAGTTTATTTTGGCAACATTTCAATTTTTCCTTGAGTCTTTCCAATCATTTTTAGGTCAATATTTTATTGTATTTCAATGAACAGGAACGTTTTCAAAGTTTACATTTTAGTCAACTAAAATAACCTTGTTACACACTGTTGAATGTATGCAGTTTTATTTTACTTAATGGCTTGGATCAATTTATGTCGATTTTTCCGTCCACAGATATTCCAGTGGGGTTATGTCTCCAGAACGACATGTGAGGACCAGACTTTACTTCACCAGTGAGAGTCACGTACACTCGCTTCTGTCAATCTTGCGTTATGGAGCTCTCTGTGATGTGAGTGTAAAAAGCATCTTGTCCCTCTCATAGTGTATTGTCATGGCCAGTAGAAATGAGTCGTGTTAGGATTGAAGGAATTCATATGATTCACTGTATTCCAGGAGGCCCAAGATGAGCAGTGGAAGAGAGCCATGGACTACCTCAAAATAGTCAGTGAGCTAAACTACATGACCCAGATCGTCATTATGCTCTATGAAGACCCAAACAAGGTACATGTTTTGATGTACATGTACTAAAAACGCAACCGTTTGTCCTTTGCATTTTTAAAACGTTTTATGTATAGACCCCCAAAATTGTGTGCAGTCCTGTAGTCCGCCATTGTTGTTTTATTTTTCCAAGGACTAATGCATGCCTGTAGCCTTAAAACATAGCGACAGACCGGAAACGCAAGCCCGTCCGAAGATATTTCGCTGTGTAGCAAAGTTCAAGTTTCGTGAACTCTGACCTGCGTATTCGCGTCACGTGAGTGCGTGAGACCAATAGAAGGTCAAAACATCACAGCGTGACGTTTCGGTACAGAAATGTAAAAAATGGAGGAATCGCTCCCGCCCGTTTTCATACCACCTCCGAAAGAATGCGGCGTAATGTGCATTAGTATGACATCACAGTATGCAGTATTTGTATTTTGATCGTTTACACGGAGACAATAGTGGGATTGTTTTCAGAAACGTACACTTTGAAACTGGTTTTCAAAACTTTGCGTTACAGTTTTCTAAAATGCGGTTGTCGTTTAGGAAACGGCTTTTGACAAAAAAAACAAAGCTCATGACTCATGAGTTCTATACATTGTGCTGCTGTCACACGATTGGTTAGATAACCGCATAAATAATTAGGCGTACAGAGGTTTCTAAAAAGTTTTATTGAATATATTGATGATCTTGTACTGTGTTCTTGTTGCCTTTTGAATCGCAGGATCCTTCATCTGAGGAACGTTTCCATGTGGAACTTCACTTCAGTCCAGGAGCTAAAGGCTGCGAGGAGGATAAAAACCTGCCGTCTGGATTTGGTTATAGACCAGCATCCAGAGAGGTTAGAGAGAACTCTTTTATTTTTAATGAAAGTGTGCTAAGACTTTTGTAGATTGATAATTCAATGTGTTTAATGTTGACTGTGTTTCAGAATGAGGACTCTAAGAAAAAGTCCCAGAACGACAGTGATGAGGAGTCTGGTGGCGCTAAACGGGACGAGCCGGACCGGGCCCTCATGATGTTTCGCCCTATGGTATCAGATCCCATCTACATCCACAGGAAGTCTCCTCTTCCCCGCTCCAAAAAGATCGGCTCTGTGGAAGTAAGTGTTTGTTTTCATTACTGACGGATCTTTTTGTTTTCAGCAAGAGTCTAAACATTTTTGTTCTAAAGAGTATAGTCAGGTGAATCTCAGATAATCTGAGTTGTATACGTAATGTTTGCTATAAGACGCTATTTCCCTGATAATAGTCCGGCGATGAAAGAAATCAAATCGATTTTAAGACAGTAATACATTGAGCCAGGTTATATGTGACTCTACAGGTCATTCATCTTATCAGAGGTATAGAAATTGCGTTTTTTATTGAATTAGTCATTAAAAAAAAGGTCAAATAAATATGGATTTACTTTTGTTTTATTAGATTTATTTAGATGTATTTCAATCATTCATTTTTCTAAACCTACATTTTCCCTTCTAATGTCCATCTCATATCACAATAATACACTAAACAGTTCAATACTGCAGCCCATGCGTGTGTGTAAGGGAATAAAGAAATCAATGTTTTACCTTTTGACCGTTATGAAATATCAAGAACAGTCCGAGTTTTTAAGCGCCACATTCAGCCTCTGCAGAATGACCATTAAATAAAGAAATGACAAAACAGCCTTTAATATTGTTTGATCATTTTGGCTGAAAGAGAGAGTAGGTCCAGAAATAACAGTCATGTGTAATGTAAATGTTGGGAAAGAGTTGACGTGTATTGATGAGATGAAGTTTAGGAGGACAGCCTGTAGTGTCTCTTCTGTTTGATGGACTGCACTGAGCTCTCAGGTATGTTTGCTGTATTTGAAATCAACTCGTATTCTTCTCCAGCTTGTTTGTGCTTCTTCACAGTTATGTCCCTTTGTTGTTTTTAATGCTGTTATGTTAGGAATTATTTCCAAGAGTATGAATGTTGTACTTATAGCTCTTTAGTGTTTTCAAATGTTTTCAAAGTTTACAGGATTTTTATGCATTTTATTGTGATTCCGTGTAACTTGGGAAAAAATCAATGGTTAATATGTTCTGAATTATGAAACTGACCTGATAAAAAGTGCAAACAGCATTGGAGGCTAAATAGTTTTTCCAAATTATTAGTGATATTCTGTGGCGGTCTGGTTAAGATTGTTGTTATATACAGTACTCGGCATAAATGAGAACCTTCCCTTTTAAAAAACCCTTAAAAGATTTTGTAAAGTGTGGAAAGTGTGGAAAGTAAGACAATCGTTTATGTATAAAGTGTTTTCCATACTCAGGAACACATACAAATATTTGAAATATTGTTATTGACAATGCCATATCATGTATAAATACATAGGTTTGATGTTAGATTCTTACATTTATTTATTTCTCTATTGTTGTGTGTAATGCACATTTTTAGTGTTTTGTATGATTTGGATCTCTGCCTCAGCATAATATTGTTTGGAACATTTTAAAGGGGTCATTTGACACGGCTAAAACGAATATTATCGGTTGTTTTAGATGTAATGCAATGTGTAAACACGACTTAAGGTTAAAAAATGCTGCATTTTCCACATACCGTGCATGTTAGTATCTCCTCTTTGTCCCGCCTCTCTGATACGCGTGGATTTTTAACAAAGCTCATGGCTCTGAAAAGCGAGGTGTTCTATGATTGGCCAGTTCACCAGTGCATAGTGATTGGTCGAATGCTGCAAGCGTGTGATGGAAATGTAACGCCTCTTACCATATTTGGAAGATCAGGTTCCTCTTCAATTGTACTGACAGGTACGCCCACCTTACTTGCGTATTCATTTGGGTGGTCTTAGTCAAATCATACCACGAACTGATGTAGATTTGTGGGGGTGTGGTTACACGAGGCGTTTCAGGCAGGTCTGGGTGAGCATTCGCTTTTAGATAGAATGCTTATTTTGTTCAGACACTTTCATTTTAGCAATTTTACGTCTCTAATACATACATGGGCAACACACCAAAGACACAGAAAAACACGTATTCGCGCCATATGACCCCTTTAATATTGACATTGCCCTCCACATGACACAAATGTTTTTTATGTTGGAGTGGTGGAAGTGTTGTTTTATTAAGTGAACCGATAATTGATAAATGATTGATTCATAACTCACAACAATGAAATTGTTCAATCAAAGCCTTACTAACCACAAAATGTACATTATTTTCTAAATTGTCCTTTTATCGGCACCGTCTTGTATTTGTTTTCTTTTTTTTTAGTCGCCATTGCTGCAAAGCTATTTCAAGACCCCTGCTGGCAAAGTATGAGCACACATTACCTGTTGAGCAAAGGTGTCGTAGTGAATGTTGATGGACACATACAGTAGCTGGACTGTTGTTAACGTTGTTGCATGCTTGTACTGTTTCTGCCCCCTGTCTCACTTCCAGGAAGACAGCCCCCTGAGTGTGTCTAGCCCTGACTCTATAGGTACCTGGATACATTACACCTGTGGTGTTGGTACTGGGCGTCGAAGACGCAGATCAGGGGACCAAATAACTTCCTCCCCAGTCTCCCCCAAATCACTGGCTTTCACATCCAGTATATTTGGCTCATGGCAACAGGTTTTTACCAATTTAATTCATTCTTCACACCAACCGCTAACTTCTTGTCAATGCACTCTCAAGAACTTGGCGGCAGTCAGCAAGGACATCTAATGAGCAGATGAATCAAAAGAGAGTGTCTTTACTTCATTCATCGTAGCGTTTTCTCTTAACATTTCATGCACCCATATTAAGATGTGAAGAGAGAACGGGTTTTGCTTGGTCTAGTTGCATATTAACATTCAAACTTGCTGTATGTATTTTTTCCCTTTCCTTTTTATGTTTACATAAACCTGACGTATCAAGTTTTGTTTTTTGAGAGGACAGACTAGTGGACTAGTCCTCTGTAGTACACTAGTTAGTAGGGATGTAACGATTCACTCATCTCACGATGCGATTCACGATTCTGATCTCACGATACGATTTTTCACAAAAAAAATTTTTTTACAAAATGAGTTGAGACAAATTAAAAATGAGCAACTGCCCTTTTATTATTTCTCAAATGCTATTCTTTGTCTAATAAAAATATATTTTATGTTAGATAACGAAACTAAGCTGCAAGTTTAAAACAAATTCCAAATGAAATAAATAGTACAAGTCTCTTTAATATAAACGAACTAAGAATTTGTCTGTGCTTTTCCGTACTTGGATTTATTTAAAGAAATATAAGCATATCCAAATTTACAAAGTTTGCAGTATACACAGCGGCCCCTGTTGTTCAAAACATGTATTGCGATTCCTTTAACATCTCAACCGACATATTTCGATTTTCAACCGGCTCACGGTGAATCGTTACATCCCTAATATTTAGGCTTCATTTAGCTATAGTATGCATGGTTTTCATGATTCAGTTCCCAACAAATAAACTCACATAGTAATTTTCTTTCTTGCTAAATCTCATTTCAGTTGAAATGGTTGTAAAGTCTTTTTTATGTTACTTTGAAATTCACGAGAAGGATTATTCTGTAATGATCTAAGCGGTTCTTTTACAAAGCACTTAAAACTCAAATCTAACTTTAATGTTGCACTATGTATGGGGAAAAATTAGGTTTGTAATGTGCCTTATGTAGAAATGTGTTTTCTGCTTTCAGCCATCAATGTGAGATCTTATATGATAACGTTTCATTTAGGCCCTGAGATGATTTGTTGTGGTTCACTCTTCACTAATCGACGTCATTATTCATGATTGTTCTAGAACTCATCTCTTTTCATTCATCCGCTGACCTCCATTAGCTGTCCTTTGCAACATGCTCCATTTCAGTGTCCAATAATCAGTTGCCCTCTAAACACGTGGCATTCACTTCAGATGTTTGGTTTGGGTAGATTTGCCTCTTCCAGAACTAAGGATCATCTCTGCTTTGACACCTTGTAACGCTCATTGGTCACCGTCCTCCATCAGATCAAATCTTGATCGTTTACAGTTCATGAGCAGAAAGTGTTTACATCAACCTGAGTGGATTTGTTTTGTTGTTTACCAATAATTCAACATCACAGTGTTTACAATTGTAATTGCATTGGATTCACATTCCAGCCTTACGAGTGTTTGTGGTTTTTAAAATCACAAATGTTTTCGCATAATTATAACCCAAGTGTTATAATTACATTCATGTTTTTTGTTCATGTTTATGAGTCATTAGCAATACTGAGTAATAACCGTTTTTATTTTGACATTATGTCAAAGTGGTGAACTTAACCAAAGTGGCTCCAAAAGTATTCTGACACTTTTAGATGCTTCAACTGCAAACATTCTGGAGCATAATCCTACTTCCATAAAACAAACCATTTGGTCACATCTGGTCACTCTCATGAGTAATTCGGCATATTAATTATGTTTGGAGTCCAGATAAATTTTATGAAGCTAACAAACCTCAATGTGAAATATTTGTTTGCGCTATATTTCTTCACAGTAAGGTTTGACATGTTGTTATATAATGCTGAGACTTTCACGCATATTAAAAAAAATGCCTAAAGTTTTCAAATACTTTTTGGTGCCACTTATTATTACAGTTCCTATTGAGAATCCTTAATATTTAAAAGAGTAGTTTAATTCGGTCATCGTTTACTCGCCCTTTTGTCATTTCAAACCTGCATGACTTTCTTCCGCAGAACACAAAAGAAGATATTTTGAAGAATGTTGGTAACAGCCGCCCGTTCAGTTGCATTGGTTACAATAGAAGTGAATGGGGCCTTGTGCTGTTCTGTTACCGACATTTTTCAAAATATCTTCTTTTGTGTTCTGCTGAAGAAACAAAGTCATACAGGTTTGAAATGACAAGAGGCGAGTAAATGATGACCGAATTTTAATTTTGAAGGTGAACTGCTCCTTTAAGGACATGTAGAGCATAGAAACTACAGTCTTAAGGTCCATTAGCGTTAGGATGAGATGTGTAGATGTCTGCAGTCCTCAGGTAAAGCCCGTGTAGTGAGGGTGGCCAAAGGGATCTCTCCTGTTTCTAATCCTTGTTTAATACTTGCTCCGCTCCCCTCGTATGTCAAGTCTCACCTCCCATTCCCCGGAGAACAAAAGATTCCTTCATTTCTAGGTTTCTTTGGGTTTTTGCACGAAATGAATGTTTAACCGAGAAGATCAAGGGCTGCGATCTTTGCCTTTCCTGCTCTGTTTATGGTTTTAACATGATGTGGGTGCACATGTTTATTCATTTCAGATGGTCTGTTTATTCTCTGCAACTGTTGCCATGTTTGTTCTCATATCCCTCCGCATCCCCGATCTCATTTTCTGTTTGACATGGAATGAAGTCTGTGTGGCAGTGGGTTCATGCATGATCCATTTTTTTTTTTGGTGAACTCGCATATTTTCTGTGCCGCTTATTAACATCCGTCTATCTGGAAAAGACCTGTTTTGTTTAACACGTTTTTAAACTGGATGAAGGTTTTGTTAAGAAGTTCTATGGTTTGCTTGGTTCTTTTAGGTTCTGTCGGAGAACAACAGTCACGCCAGACCCAGCAGACTACACGCCGATCACAAGCTCTCTTCTGGAATAGGTAAGATCAACTCTGACAGAACATCCTGAATATTCTGATGCCAGATCATACAGTGCTCGTCCTGGTTTATAATGTCTGAATGATGTTTGGCTGTTCTTGCTCTGATGTGTGTGATGTTGGTGTGGTCTGATGATGGATTCGTTTGAGTTTAATCCGCTCGATGAGCTGCACTCACTGTAAACACACTGTACTCTTAAGATTTTTGCCACACAGCCAACTAATACAGTACTGACTTGGTCTCTCATATATGCTTGTAATGTCCTTTGTGTATCTGTATGTTGTGTATACACAAACTTTCATGTTGTGAAGCATATGTTTAGTGTGTAGGAATACATCTTTGGTAATATGTGGTAAATTTCTTATTTTCTCCTGTAAAGCTGCTTTGGAACAATGCACATTGTGAAAAGCGCTATATAAATCAAATATAATTCAATTGAATCTTTGGTAATAGTCTCTGGGAGTGACAGTGTATGTCTCTTAAAGGGATAGTTCACCCAAAAATGAAAATTCTGTCATCATTTACTCACCCTCTGATTGTTTCAAACCTGTAAAAATGTATTTGTTTTGGTAAACACGAAGGAAGTTATTAAAATAATGTTTGTAACCAATTAGATCTCACCCCCCATTGACCCCTATAGTATTTATTTTCCCTACTATGGCGGTAAATGGGGGATGAGATCTGATTGGTTACTGACATTCTTCCAAATATCTTCCTTTGTGTGTAGCAGAACAGAGAAATGTATACAGGTTTGAAAGAATCTGAGGGTGAGCTAATAATATAATTTTCATTTTGGGGCAAACTATCCCTTTAAATGTCTTCAATTCTTTCAAAAGTATTATACACACATCTTTTATGAGTTCATATTAATTGAGAGATTATTTGTACAGTGAACCACTGTGACCAGTCACCGAATTACATTTTTTAATCTGAATTTGAATTTGAATCTTAATTCTGATGTAACGTTTGTGTTTTAAATATCAAGAAATGCGTATTAGTCCTATTGATATATATCAGTTATTTCATCTTTTTAATCATCTGATTTGTTACACGCAGCTGATTTTTTTCTTTTGTACAATCGTTTAATTTAGTTACAGAAATGAAAGACAAGTAAAGAGCTGGACTCTGCTGTGTTGTATAACAGCATGTGTGTTTGTAGGAAAAAAACTCAACTTATCTCACAGTTTGAGCAAATGGCAAGATTGTATAAAGACTGACTAGTGTGATTTAGTTTTGGCTTTGAGATGTGAATCATTACTGCTACACATTGTATTGCTCACACTGAGAGCGGAAAAGCCACAATTTTTTGCGGCGAAAAATTGCTTCAAAGATTTACACACAGCTTTCTCTATGTTAATAATTGCCGTCAAGTGTGTAAATAAACCCAAACAAGAAGAAAATGCATGTTGGGTCTTTTGGGTGAAAAAATAACCTGTCTAACAATACAAAAACATGTTAATTTCCTCTCATGCAAAATGCAATCCACCTCTGAAATGTAAAAATGAAGACGTTACTGTGATGTGTTTGCATGTTAGCAATGAATTGATGATCGATTAGTCAGTTCTCATAGTTGAATTGATTAGAGCTTATTGATTATACATTTGATTAATTGTAATAATAATCAATTAATAATGTCTTTGAAAATCTTGATTCAGGAATATGGCACAATATAACGCATATAGCATATATGTTAGTAGTAGTATAGTAGTAATTGTTGTCAGTATTTTGTTGTCATCATGTTATTTGTGTCACCTGTCTTATTGGGGACCAGCTTGATGTCCGGAATACTGTTTCAGACCTATAACTGGCTTTTTGGCATTTTTAAAATAAATAAATCAATAGTTTATTATGCATTTTCAAAAATCAAAAAAGCACATATTCACAATATTCAGTCTGATTGTGGTGAAGATTCACACTTCGTGTGACTACAAATCTTGTGACATTCAGTCGAACAGAAAATTACAAACATGGCATTACCGTTTGTCATGGCTAGAGACGTTACTGTCATTATGGGATGTGTGAGTAAAAGGCTGCGCGACTCTGTGGCAAGAATCTTGTAGAAATGCATGCTGCATGCAGTGCGCTGTGGGTGTGTGTGCGCTGAAGGCACGATTGCTGTATGTATCTTCTCTAACTCTCATCAGGATCTCATTGTGCTGGACTGTTTAGCACCATGGTGCTGGGCTGCTCCTCCAGTGCACCTAACCTACAAGATTACGCTCGCGCGCACCGTAAAAAGCTGACCTCGGCTGGCTTCTTAGAGGGTATGTGCAGACACGCACGCACGCACGCACACCTTCTGAAGGTGAACCCCATCATTGCTTTCACTTTCACTTTCATTCAGTTCGAAACCGCCGGAGTTCGAGTCGTCTTCATCGTGGTTGTGCTGAAATGACTTGGATAAAGTTATTCATTCTTGTTATGTTGTGGTTTCATTTATTGAGTGGTGGACTGTACACATGGCCTTCTGTGGACTGATTCGTTTAAAAAATAGAATCAAATATTACTATGGCAGGCCGAGTTTACTAGTTCCAGTCAGTACGGGATTTCTTAAGAACTGCTTCAGCAAAAGATTTCGCTTTAAGTTTAACTTTAATTTTGCTGATTCATATGGGGATGACTCTGTGAAACAGATAAAAACATGAAATAATAATAATAAATCATTAAATGGTCAAATTTTCACATTCGGGCAATTCCAGCGTTATGGACGTGACATAAAAATGCTCAGAGAATGTATTTGTTACGAATATATTGAACCATTTGTTTATAGTTTACTAAACCCTTGACTCTAAACATCAGAAAAATGTCGGTCTATGAAGAAATGTTCTATCATAAAAAAGGGAGATAAACATACGTTATGGATGTGACAAAAAAGGAACACGGTTTTTGGGTGACGACAAACTTTGTAGGATTTCTGTGAATTAAAATGCACAAACCTAAAAATGGAGAAGGGATGCCTCTTTATTCATGAGTTTCAGACACGTGTCCTTATGGTGTGGGAGTCATCTTGAGGACTTAGTGTTACAGATATACAGAAGCCTCTCCGTATGACAGATTCTTTTTACAGATTACAGATCATTTATAAAAATGTTATATTTAAAAATGTCGTACATTACATTTATAGAAATTGATTATAGAAATGAGAATTTATAGACGGTTTCATCTTTACAACATAAACAAACGTTACTGTGCTTGCGCACTTTTGTGACCCCAACTGATCTTCCGGTACACATTTACAAACAATAGAATGCCTGTAGATGATTTCTGATAACAAGCAAAAGAAACCGAGAAGAAGCGTTACTTGGCTAAACTTGTCTCTCCAATATTTTGAATTTAGACTGCAATACCAAGCTCAACCGCTAGATGGCTAGATAACATATGGTTTCTTTAAATGCGAACAAACTGCAGGACCCATTCAACAAATTGTTTATTTCAACAAATCGTATATTTAATACAATTATTATACAGTAAAGTAATAATACAAATTAATATCAACATAAATAAAATATAAATAGTTATATTATTAGACACTAGCCAAACACAAACCAGAAGTTAACTGTGAGTCAGGCGCGCACGTCCGATGAAACGGTCTATAGAAACTAGATTAAAGAAATGTTTATTATTATGTTTATAATTAATAATGTCAATATTAAGTAAAGAAACAAATATTTATTTTTATTAATTCCCAGTTTATTAATTAAAACCATTTGTTAATGGTATGGGCATTTCGTCTTATTTTCATGAAATTTCATAATCAATATATAATACAAACGCTTTACAAAAGTTGTGCGTTATTGTGGATATTAGATTAGATTTTACTTTGAAATCTGTTAAAAATGTTTCATAACTTTCTCTAAAGTAAGTGAATGCTGTATTTTTACATAAACATCCAAAACAAAGTGGTCCTGAAATATGTCATTACATAAGGAATCAAAAGCGTGAGCACGGTTTATATATTTATTTGTAGGTACAGATTTCAGAAATTAACCGAGGGAACGAATAACAAAACTGTGGTCACGGATTTTCAGGGCATGTTTTTTCCTGCAACAGGGACCGTGCTACGAGGATATTGTAAAACATGAACCCATTTCTTTGAGATTTGCTGTAAACACAGATAGACGCATGTTGCTGTACGGTCCTACAAATGGCGGCTGCACCGCTGTGTGACCTCACGTGAAACCCATGAATGGAACATAAAATAGTTACTTTATTTTCATTTTCATGTGTCCATTCATGAGGAATATGTCCCATTATGGGACAATCCTGAAAAATACTATGAAAAATCATGCACTAAAAATGAAACGAATGCTTTAAAACTTTACCTAATGTTGATATCTGTGCTGTTAGCATTATAAAACTAAAATCAAAACTATTTTACTTAGTTTTATTAATATTTTAAATTGGCTTTTATTTTTAGATTTTTAGTTCTTATGTTAAATTTAGTTGAAGTTTTAGCATTGTTTTGTCATTTTATAACTTATTTGTTTATTTTATATGTTGCTATATAAGATTAATACATTTTAATTTTTGTTTATTATTATAATTTTAGTGCTTTAAACTTATTTCAGTTTTTCATTTAGTTTATGTTTTTCCAATAATTTTTAGGCCAATATTTTATTTGATCTCAATGAATAGAAACGTTAACTATTAAACAAACAAAAAAACTTGTACATGTCTTTCTACATAACCTAGTAAAGCTGCGAGATTCCACAAGGTCAAAAACAGCGATGTTACTAAAGCATATAGTGTAGTTATTCTTTAATACATTTCATAAAGTTCTGGATGACATTCGCGGGGCAACGTTGACAACAGGCCTAGTGCATTCATTTAGAATGGTGATCAAACTGACTGGAACTATCTGTGCATTTAACGTTTTGGTGCACATCTTCGAGCCAATCAGAATTGAGTATTTAGATAGCTCATGCAAAATAAATAACACATTTCATCCTGTTTCTCGAACACCTGCAATGTAAACAATTTATTTTTGATTGTGAGTTAAGCTTGTAGATGAAGGCTAGAATGGCGAGATTGCTTCAGCTTTTTTTATTGCCACAGTCATGTTCAGTTTAGAGAAAACTGAGAAAAAATGCCTTTGTCCACTAAGACCAGTGCAATGATATCATTTTTCCCCTTTTAATATATTTTTCAGTAAAAGGAAATCTGGGTTTGGTGAATAATGGATTTACATTGACATGTGTAAGTGTATTATAATAATTCAAGAACAGTATGTGAGTTTTTATTGCACTGGTAGCTGAGAAATGCAAAAGCAAATGAAATTTGCGGTTTTGTTTGTCCTTGTAACATGCTTAGATGTCAGTGTCTGCGGATTGTTGAGATTTGTTATGAAAATCTGTAATCCTGAATGCTTTTGCTTAGCAGGTACGCATTTTGACCTCAAAGTACGCTGATTTGTCATTTTCACTACGCAAAAACCTGGTGCTGCTCCTGTGCACGCGCAATGGTCAAATCAAGCAACAGCAAAAGCAGAGTTCGACCAATCATAGCCCTGTATTCATTCCCCAATAGCACGCTGGCATGATCGACAAGTGGGTAAGGCCTATCACGAAAAGAGACTGCAAATTGACAGTAACACAAAATCTGAGAGGGGCGCTCGATCCACGCCTGCCGTCTGAATGTTTTCTTAAGCGAGGAACCATCTCTTTCTTACCTTCACAAGGAACCCTTCGTGAAGCTGAAAGGTTCTTCAGATGCTCAAGGTTCTTTGTGGAACCGTTTAGACAAAAAAGGTTCTTCTATGGCATTGTGAAGCACCTTTATTTTTAAGAGTGTACTATTAGGGGGAGGCCGGGGTGGACTTGGAAAGTTGAAACATTGAATCGAGTTATCTTAATCCAGCGTTGCCAACTCAGCAACTTTATCATTTAGCAACCCCCTTTGCGTCAAATCTAGCAACTTTTTGTTTAAACAAGAGCGTTCATTCAGTAGGATGTCTGGCTTTCCCGGGATCGCATCTATTCTGTGCCCGTGATGGACAGGAGCGGCACATTCTGCTGGCCATACTGCAGCTGACTTGCAAAAATAGCGTTTTCAAGCATTTGTTACTGACTGTTTGGACATTTGAACATGAATGAACACAGTACGTCTGTGAATATGCATGTAGTTTGTTACTCTGACAGAGGCTTTGTGCTGCATGATACAAATAGTAATAAAGTAATATACCCAAAATCACCCCATAAAGCCGCTATTTAAGTGATTTTGTCAGATGATGTCATGGTTATATATCAGGATTTTAGTAAGTTCATTGAGGTTAACGTACAAATAGGTCATGTTTAGATATGTAACTTGTTACATGTCCTGACAACAGAAAATATGTTTTTTATTAGCCATTTAGTAGTATTACGGTGACAGTTAACAGATCTGAAGTGCCGACACAAGTCTGAACGCAAAATACCAATGACATTGCGCATAATGTTAATTAGCACATGACATCATCCAGTGCCGTAGTCTCGCAAAATCCTGTGGGAAACACTGGTTTTGTCTTAGTTTTGGTTCGACTATGACTAGTGTTTATTTTAAAATACTCTGTCAGATGAAACTTTAGTGATATTGTGCTCAGAAAGGCCAAGTCGGCAAGCTATGAGGCAAATCAGTAAAGAGCAAGTGCCACTGCAAGTAGAGGTGATGAACGATGGAAAAAATGGCATCTCAACAACTGAAGTCAGATCCTTCACACAGGTGCATGAATGCTTCCTAAAGGTTTTCCCAGGTTGGCAGGTGTGCTTTAGCCCTTTTACCATTCAGGGTGTATTGTACTGTATTTAAACGCATAGACAGTTGCTGTTATTGAATCTGCAAAATGATTTTTTGTTGAAGTTTTCTTTGTTTATTCTTGTCTCCTTGAATCAAAAATCAAAACAGCTGAATCTTCAGTGCATTGTTAGTTTGTGGTGTCTGTGTGTTTGATCATAGATATGAAAATGTAGGGGTGCATCAGGCTTCTGGTTCTGTTACTGGCTGTTGAACTTTTTTTTTTTAGGGTAGAAAGTGTTTCCTTTTTATACGTTTTCTTGTGGTGTGGCAGTTGAAATGGCATTATACGTTTACAAATGATTTGGTGTAAATCCAGGATTGTGTTAGAAAGCAGTCAGGATACACCTGATATCAGTTGGTTTGGTTTCATGAGCAGAAAGGTATCTCATAGATCTCTTTCTCTGTAGCTGTCAACACTTTAACCCACTAACCACAAGCTGTTTTTTTCCTAAACATCACTCCTGCATGAGCACGAACGCCTGCTTTCTTGTTTGCCCTTCTTTATTTCCTCTTTGTTAGCTGTTAGACATTTCAGCTGCCTGTTTTTCTCTTTCTCAGAGGCTACACGTGGTTCTGCTGTAAAAAGATTTTCTATCACATTTGCGCGCCACCCAACCAATGGTATGTTTGCTTTTGTTAAATTCCCAGTGCACGTTTTCCCACTTTTTCCCATCCATTATTTATATGATTTTTTAGGGTTTTGTTGGATGTAGTCCCCCCTGCCCCCCAGTACACAAGAATATGCTGGTCACACAATAAAAATACAGTTTCAGAATCCATGTCATTTATCAACACTTTGCCTCATCTACACAGGGATTTATTGCAAAAATGTTGTGAATTTGTACCAACATCGTTTTCTAAAGTTTATTATGGTGAAAAAACGATATTCTGATATACGTCGCATGTTGATATGTTACTATTTTATTTGATTAATCTAGGGCTGCAACTAACGATTATTTTGATAATCGATTAGTTGGACGGTTATTTTTTGATTAATCAATTAATCGGATAAAAATGTAATTACATCTTTTGCTTATAATAAGTAAATCAGAAATTGGAAAGGTATACACAACTGAACTCATTAGCCTTCTCCCAAAATGTTGTGAATGTCTCCATAATTAACACACCTGGTGAGTTGATTCAGGTGTGTCATATTAGAAGCAGCTGACAATAGTCTCTCCCAAACGTGGGAGCGAGGGGAGGGTCGGCCAAGGAAATCTTTTTTTTGTGCCGTGAAAGTGAGATATTTGTCATTCAAATGTAGTGAAGTACAGTAAAAAGTAAACAGAAAAAGTAATACTTGAGTACTGTACTTAAGTAAATGTACTTTGTTACTTCCCACCTCTGAACTAAATAAACCACCAAATCAGGGTATTTAGCCTATTATGTACTTTGCAAAGTGCAAACGCCACAAATTGGGTTTTACTAATATAATCTTTAATTTTGTCATTTAAAACACCTCTCCCCTTTAAACTTTAAAACTGCGCAGCTTGAAGAGATGCATGCAAAACACGTCTGACTTTAAAACTGCGCAGCTTATGCCGCACGGAGAGACACATATAAAATGGTAATTTTAAAAGGGAAGAAGACGCGCTTGATTTATAACTGCGCAGCTCGCAGTGATGTCACAGATCAACTAATCGATAATGAAATTCGTTGACAACGATTCGTTGACACCAAACCCATTATCGATTTTATCGATTAGTTGCAGCCCTAGATTAATCAGAGTTGATTTCAAGTAAAAAATAGAAGCTAATTAAACATATTTATCTGTATATTTTGGCCTTGTTAGTTATCGTCCATTAAGAATGTTTTCCTTTTGAATAAATCAAGAAAATCCATTAACAATTGAAATTATTAGAAACAAATATTTATGATTTTTATAATTACCAGGGATCAGAAATTGTTCAAAGAAAAATTAAAGTGAAACTTTTTTTGCGTAAATAGGTAACTGGGTAATAACGTGATTTATGTCACAATGCACTATTAATGTTGTCTTTGAATTGCCTGTATTATTTTATTGCTTATGTGCTGTAATGGGAAACAGAGCTGAGCTCGTACCGCACATGATGTCACCTCACACGTAACGTCACATGAATTCAAGCGAGTCGTGGCCACTGAGTGGCAGAGAGACTGAATGCAGTAGTGTTTACCGCTATCTGTACTCTTATTAGAACAAGATGAAGCTGTTGTGCAATTGATTGTACAAACAGATTGAGCACAAAATGGGAGATTTCTTTTTAAAGATGAGGTAACACACTAGGGATGCCACAATTCTCAATATAATATTGAACCGCTCGGTACGGCCTCCACGATTCAATACGCATAAGTGAATTGCGGTTTTGCGAAAATTAATTTGAATTTCTCTCTGAACTGGCTCTGACCAACTTCATGGAGATGCAGATTTCATTTTCCAACAGGACTTGGCACCTGCACACAGTGCCAAAGCTACCAGTACCTGGTTTAAGGACCATGGTATCCCTGTTCTTAATTGGCCAGCAAACTCTCCTGACCTTAACCCCATAGAAAAGCTATGGGGTATTGTGAAGAGGAAGATGTGATATGCCAGACCCAACAATGCAGAAGAGCTGAAGGCCACTATCAGAGCAACCTGGGCTCTCATAACACCTGAGCAGTGCCACAGACTGATCGACTCCATGCCACGCCGCATTGCTGCAGTAATTCAGGCAAAAGGAGCCCCAACTAAGTATTGAGTGCTGTACATGCTCATACTTTTCATCTTCATACTTTTCAGTTGGCCTAGATTTCTAAAAATCCTTTCTTTGTATTGGTCTTAAGTAATATTCTAATTTTCTGAGATACTGAATTTGGGATTTTCATTAGTTGTCAGTTATAATCATCAAATTAAAAGAAATAAACATTTGAAATATATCAGTCTGTGTGTAATGAATGAATATAATATACAAGTTTCACTTTTTTAATGGAATTAGTGAAATAAATCAACTTTTTGATGATATTCTAATTATATGACCAGCACCTGTACTGTATGAGTTGAAAACACAAAAAAACATTGATAACAAAACATTGAACAATATTTATGTTGTGTATTTTATTTAAAGTATGTCATTATTATACAAGGTTGATAAACATTCTATTAAACATAATAACATTATTATATTAGATTGAAAGTTCTAGCTATATTCTTTCAAATCGGAAGTCAAAAAGCCCACTAGTACACAATGACTGTGGTTATTCATGTGCTCGTAATGTCAGTATTTTTTGACTTCACTTAAGATACACATTGGGCAACTTGAGTAATGCAGTGAGACAAAGAACTGACTTAACCTGTGTGTTCCAGTGGTGTATAAGAAACCAGCAGTTTTCAAACTTTGAATCAAATTGTAAATTGAAACATCGCACACTAAGGACATTTGCTTGTTAAATCATATACAGTATATGTTTCATGACATGAAAAAAATATAATGCTTAAAAAGCAGCAAGACTACATGCTTTAAAAAAGTATTGTGTTATAGTGCCATTGTAGTGTTTTGTGTCTTTTTGCTTTTAAATTGTATTTGGCGTGTCAAGTGTAAACTTTCGCCGTATCATTTTTATTATTGTTTCTTTTTTTTCTTTTAAACCGCTTTTCTAAACGGGTCAGTCTATATGTTCAGTGGTAAGTGCTAATTTACACAATATTTTTCTATTAGTGTTTGTTTCATTTGGCTTCTGCCCCAAAGCTCCAGATCTATTTTGTATTGAGTTTTTAGGCTTGAATCTCATTTTTGTTCCACATGGATCTCTACTTGTAGTAATGAAAGAACAATAAGGTCTTTTTTTATTTACAGTAGGAAATAATTATTTTGCATAACATATTAGTTTCTAAAAATTCATTAAACAAATAAAAGAAACAGAACTTGATTTTGAATTGTTATTGTTATTATGTGATATTTCACACAGCTGTGAATGCAGGTTCTGTAATAATGCAGTAAGTTTTAACATTGTGGCAGCAACTGAGAGTCTACAGTTAGACTAATACAGTTTTTATTATTCTTGTTATTAATTAGAATAATTCATCAAGCTTTGTCCTTCATGTGCTGCAAGGAAACACTAGCAACTGGATAGGTCAAATTATTTATAAAAGACAGACAGATTATCATTTTTACTTCATAAAATCATCTTTTTGATCAAGGTTTTTATGACTCGTCTGCCTCTATACCTCCGAATCATGTTTGATGAATTTGAATTTGCATTTTCTTGTTGTAATTATCTTTGTCATGAGTCCGTCCATCATTTAGAGATCGGCCCAAATGATTATAAAAGGCCAGATGTTTTCTTTTTCACTGCTCATGCTGTTCATTTCATTAAAGGGTTTGAGCTGTACTCCATGGTTCCTTCAATCTGCCCATTGGAGACCCTCCATAATTCCCTGTCTCTCAAACAAGTGGATGACTTCCTATCCTCCATCGCCATGTTTCATGATCCAGTACTGGACATATCTGCGTCCTCTCCAGGTACTGATGAGACAAATGTTTACCAACTGCCTCTCAATGTTTTCAGCATATTAAATACATTATTATATATGAACATGCTTGTATTCATTTCTGTAACCTCCAGCTGTACAAACAAAGAAAGTTCCTTTAAACACATACACTCCAGCAAAGGTTTTGCCCTGTCCATTCACCCAGTCTCTCGGCAAGAGGACGCCAACATGCTCACCAGAGAGGAGTGCTTCAGGTATGTTCATATGCGTTTACAGCAGTGAAAAACAAGTAGAACAAGTGCAGTTAACAATAAACGCATCAGTAGATGTAAAAAGTCATTGGTCAAAGAAATGTGGGAATCCAGTAAATCCTACAAAACTAAAATGTTTATTGTGTTTTTATCCTCAGTTCAAGGTTCTTGTCCAGCTAGAAAACTGAAAGAAGTTTCAGACAGTAATAAAAGTGACAGCAAAAATGTACGTCAAGACTCTGAGAATGAGCAGCCCAAAACTGCTGTTAGCATCTCCATTTCTTCAGCAGCTGAATGTTACGACTGCACGATAAAAAAGCAACCACAATCCACCGGCATATCAAACCCTTACTCTGGAAAATAAGACAACACAATCTCAGACTGCTAACATCTGCAAACCTCCACCCAACAAAGCGGATTGAAATGTCAGGGCACAACGAACGAAGCGGCTAACTAACACATGACTTGTTAGGTTCTGCTCAACATTCCCATGGTCATGGACAATTCCTATATGTATGTATATAAATATATATATTAATAAAGAACCAATGAACCACAATTATTGGGTTTTACTTATGATGGCATACTTGAGTTTCATATGTTTCAAAGTATGTTGTCATTGCTTTTACTGATAAGAATTACAATAATCATCAACAGTCTCCTTTGGTATTAAAAGGATCATCTAAAAAAAAAAACAGGAGATGCCAAAAATATTCCTATTTTTATTACAATCTCTAGTTTTACATTTAGAATTTCTATTCTTAATCTTACAGTAGATTGTTACATTTAAGAGTGGATTTATCGTAAATGATCATGACATTGATTTGAATGCTTTTCTGAATATTTAAAGATTGCAGCATTTTCTGGGGCCTCATTAAACAGAATTTGCACTTTCCCTTCACTGTCACTGAAGTCATTTTAGTTACCATGTTAACAAAATGAAGAAAAACTCATTTTCACACGTACTGTATTTTCACAATCATTTTGTGTATATCGAGTATACATTTGTATTCTTCTGTTCGTATTGCTATGACTGTGACTCACAGTATCTACAGCAATGTGATCAGACCTCATGACCAAACATACAGCTCAAGTTGGATCAAAATGACAAAATGAAGATATACTCCATACATGTATTTCCTCGCTATGGCAGCACTGTTGGCATTGATCATGTTAAATGTCTAGTGTTGACCAAGTTTGGTGACAATCTCATGAATGTCTTTGGAGAAAATATTTACTGTACATGTTCAGAGCCTGCAACTGTGTGAGAATCCACATTAAATCCAAAATGGCCGACTTCCTACTGGGATGAGCTGATGACTGTAATTTGAAAATGGCTTTGAGAACAAGCACAAGCAAAGAACAGGAGCTCTGAGTACTAAACACACAGTATATACATAAACTAAAGAAATGTAACACCGTGTCTGCACCGGACGTGGCGCGATGCGACGCGACACATGGCTTGTTCTAATGGGATTGTCTTGCCACGTCCGGTGTGGACAAAATGTAAAATTATACTGGGTTCTAATGCGTTCTATTATCATCTCTTGTCACGCCGCATCCGGTGTAGACACTGTGTGGCAGTAGTTTAGAGCAGGGGTATTCAATTAAAGTTCCAAGAGGTCCAGTCTATATTTTCTTCCAAGCGGAGCTCCTGACAATGTTTTTGAAAATAAATAAATATTTAATCAATTTTGCCCAGTTGGATATACAGTGTGTGTAATATACAGTATATATATATATATATATATATATATATATATATTAGGGGTGTAACGGTTCTCGGTAAAAAAAATTAACCGCACGGTTCTCCACCAACGGTTCGGCACGCGCTTGTACCGCGGCTCATCTTAAATCTGACGACGCATTTATAATATGGTTCATTAAAAATTATAATGCGTAAAACAGACAAAGTTCAGCTAATGTATGTTTGTCGATGGATACACATTTAATACCTACAACAAATCAAATAACGTAGACAATTTTCAATAGGATTGACGTATGCTGTACAGTCATTTCTGCTTTCATCACCCGGGTGTTGTGAGCGCATGAGTGCAGGTGAGACCTGAACAGCACATGTTGCTGTTTAAACTACACTCATTCAAGCCTTGCCAATTTAAACATTTAAGTGCAAGATGATGCAGAAGAAAACTCGCTTGCGTGCTGTGAGAAGATCCGAAGCGCGCATACATAAGTCTCAGACATGGCGCAAATATTGACTTGTCTTTGAAGCACTTAAACGGACAAATTCAGACACGAAGTAGGTCAACATGCCCCTCTTGTCGAGTATCTTAACAAACATAGTAGTTATGTCTTAAGTGAACGGACGAAACAGACGAAAACCAACGCATGTGTAGCCTACAGTATCAGTGTACTGGATCGGTTTCATTCCTCTTAAAGCGACAGCAGCATATTCCTGCTGTCTGTTAAAAGTCAAGGAAATCACTCACTGCTTGTGAGTCAATAGCTTCTGTAATTCAATTATGATTAATCTTTATTTAATTTGTACATATGCAATGTTATGTTTTATTTGATAATAATATTCATTTTTTGAATCCATTTCTATACCTTAAAAGGTATATATCTTATTTTATTTTCTGCTTTGCTCTGTTGTTTTATTGGTGCTGTTACTTGTAGCTTGATTATTTGTTATTATTTTTATTTGTCAGTAGTCCCTTTTCCCTGAACATAGCACAAACCGAACCAAAACCGTGACCCTAAAACCGTGACACAAACCGAGCCGTGAGTAATTTGAACCGTTACACCCCTAATATATATACATATATATATATATATATATATATATATGTGTGTGTGTATATGTATATATATGTATATATACATATATTTATATATACACACACAAACACGTCTGGTTTATTATCTCCGTGGGGACAGTCCATAGGCGTAATGTTTTTTATACTGTACAAACTGTATATTTTATCCCCTAACCCTACCCCTAAACCTAAAGATAATAGAAAACGTTTTGCATTTTTAGATTTTTAAAAAATATTGTTCTGTACAATTTATAAGCTTTTGTGCCCGTGGGGACCTCTCACACACACACACACACATTATGGCATGCCATTCAGGAAATTAAAGTATTTATAATATGATTGGTTTTATACAGGTATATGGAATAAAACTTGAATGACAATTGAATGAAAGTATGAATATGTGGAATGAAAATATAATATATTGAATGAAAGTATGAATATATGGATTGAAACTGATGTCATCATGTGTTTTTATTTGTGATTGTTCAGATGTTGAACAACGAGTGAGTCTGCGCGTAATCTAGTATCAGCAATTTTAAGTAATAACGAATTAATAAACACGCTGGCGAATGCTGGCAACCGGACTCAATACGCTATTTCATTGCGGTAGCCATTTCAAAGTAATCAAATTGAAAAGGTTGTTGTTCTGATAACAAGGAAATAAATCGTTTTACTTTATTACAGTTTTTCTCAGTCGCTTTGAAGCATTTCTCAGATCAGAAATGAAATTCTCAAAACTAGTTATTCAACCTTCACACATCATCTTGTCACTTGTGCACATCAGAAAAGTAGTTTCTTATTATTTTGAACAAGTTGCAATTGCTTTAGTACATTCATGCAATTCATTCATGTCATAATCTGTCAGGCATATTTAGTTTTCTTACACGTACAGGGTTATTGATCCAAACTGTGACTAGATTTACTTTGCTCACAGGTTGCTTTCTGTTAGAATCTCAGATCCTTCATTCATACAACACACACGCACACATACACACACACACACACACACACACACACACACACACACTGTACAGAGATTTTCCACAAGGATCTCGTCTCTGATGAGGAGAGGGCTCTGTTTTAAGATGATTTACAAAAGCATGTGGTCATTTCGGATATCGTTGCATTTTACTGCTGCGTTGGAAGAGTAAGACATCCCAAAGCCAAAGGGGGAGTAGAAAATAGTTTGATTCCTCATACAGCACTGCATACAGTTCTGCCTGAGGGGTCTCTCCTCTTTGTCTTTTTTTGTTCCAATTTTTCCCATTGTGCTGTAAAATAATGTTGCATTTATTTCATCACAGTGACTTTTTTCAAGCTTGATGTGTAATTTGTTGACAGACCAACAGAACAAGTGTAAAGTGAATCCTGTTCAATCTTTTGCTATCAGTGTCGCACATACAGTTACGAATAACTTTGTACTATTGAAAGTGAAATAAGTCAGTTTTGTGCATTATCAATGAGTGTCATACAAACTGAAGCCATAGTTTACATCCGAAAATACTAAAAAAAATAAAAAATAAAGCACCCCTTATATTGACAACATGGCTAAACATTTTCACTGTCTTGTTCACGAACAATGACACAAGGACTTGCCATTTTCATGGGATTGACATGTTCACTGATGTAAAAATGTCATTTTGAGAGATGAACTAAGGACTTTTGAACAAGTTACACGCTTTTGCAGGAAATCTATGATGTTGTGCAGTTTGTACAAATTTTTCTGAGAAATGCACATATTATTTAGCTAATTTTAAGAATGATTCGAGAAATGCTCCAAAGCAACTGAGAAAAACTAAGTTTTATTAATTTTGCAAGTTCATTCTATATATTTAGAGTTTCATTCAATATAATTAGGACTTTCATTCCATATATTTAACACACTCATTCCATATATTGAAGTTTTCAATCCATATTTTCATACTTTCATTTAATATATTCTAGTTTTATTCCGTATATTCAGACATTCATTCCATATATTCAGACTTTCATTACATATATTCAGACTTTCATTACATATATTCATAATTTCATTCAATATATTCAGACTTTCATTCCATATATTCAGACTTTCATTCCATATGCTCTAGTTTCATTCCATATATTCAACGAATCATACATTATTATAAATCCTTTATTTTCCTGAATGGTTTGCCATAATACACACACACACGCACGCTAGGGCTGCTCGATTATGACAAAAAACATAATCACGATTATTTTGGCCAATAATGAGATCCCGATTATTTAACACGATTACTCATTAACTTTTAAAACAACATAGAAAATAAATAACTTTGCTTTTAAACTGTGAATTCAACTGAAAAATTAATGTAAAGAAATAGCACAGCTGAACCACTGTAAGGAAAGGGGTGCGCTGTGGATTTATACCACAAGAAAAGAGAGGATCCTTGCAAAATGGAATGTGGCACAATAATCATTTTACCTCGATTATTTTGTTTTTGTAATTGTTGAAGCCAAAATTGACAATTACAATTAATTTTCGATTAATTGCACAGCCATAACGCACGCACGCACGCACGCACGCACACACACAAGATAAGACCTTTTATCAGGCCATTTATTTTGATATTTTGATATCCACAGAATGTATGTAGTGTAGGCTCTGTGGCTAGAGGGATGCCCTCTTAATAGAAATCTGATAATTAATATTTGTAGATAAAAATTAATGACAACATACAAACAACAAATGTAATGTAACAATTAATATGCTCTCATCATAAACAGAAAACAAAGTTACTTATTAAATTAGCCTTTCCATGCCATTCATAACAGTACTTCTATCTTTAAATAATTTCCCAATTAGTACGTTGTTCATTATAAAATGTGACCCTGCTTGTGAAAACCTGACTGTTTTCTACAAAAAAACGTGAAAATATAGCAACAATATCTTCAATATTGACTGAATAATGCCATTTTAAAGATTGAAATCTAAGTGAAATTAATGCTTGAAATTAATCTTTGATGCTTGTTAGAATAATTATAATATAATAATTTATTAGATGATGAGACTTTAGCCTGGGTTTTCACAGGTCACAAATGTTTACATGCTGATCAATAATGCTAATGCTAAATGTAGATAAAAATGTTCTGGTTCATAAAATATCACAAATCCACATAAACCTTTTTCTGCTTTTTTTTCTAATTTTGGTTCCCAGAATGCTTTGCATGAGGCTGTTATTTTATAATACTTTTCCTGTAAGGATAAAGACTTGTTAATGTTTAATGATCATTTATATTTAAATTACATAAATGTAAATCTACAGTAAATTACTGTCAAACTGCTGCCAGTAAAACTGAAATTTCTACAGAAATTCTTTACAGTGTACTGTACTATTATGGCACACGTGTGAATGTGAAGATTTATATTTTACGTTACTGGTGTCTCTGTTCTTGTAGGACATTTCACAACCTCCCTCCTAATCTGAAGTGTCTAGACTATAGAAGAAATGTGAACAAAATACACCAGAGAAGCTCATTCTAAATAAAGAAGGCTAAATAAAAAAACAAACACAAAGCCATCTGGCCGAAGAAGCTTTCATGTTTACTTCGGTTACCATGAGAATTCATCATGGTCGACTAAATGCAGCTCGTTTCATTATTCAATCTGACACTGCTGTTATTAGTACGTTGCTATGTGGAACAACATTAGGTGTGATTCTATCCACAATGTTGAACTAAATAGACCAAACGCAACACTCAAATGCGTACAGTATGTACACAAGAAATTTGCTGTTGCATTGTCGCATCTATAAAAGTTTCTGGAATATCACATACCACATATTTCATACCACTTTGTTTGAAGTGAGGCCCTGAAAAATATTCGTTTGAAGGCTATCTGGCCCTTCCCCTTACCCCTCCAACAAAACAGAATCGAGATACCCCTACTTCTTCACGTGAACTTGCAAAACGGAAGGGTAGAAATGGGATTGGCCCCAATTATGTCTTCGTAAAAACTAAAGGCAATAACAAATTCAGAAAATGAGAGATTATGTTGCAGTCTGGGATGGGGAGATTTTAGGAAAACTCCCACGTCACCACAGTGGAAAGGAGCATCAGAGTTGCCAAGTTAAAGTCCTTGCATCGGATAATGTGTGATCTTATTTTGGGGGGACACGGTAACAGCAGCCAGTGGAACGAAGAATGAGCTGAAAGAGCAGACGAATCTTTAAACGGCCTGTAAAAGTACTGACGTCAGCCGATTAACCTCTCCATGTAAACAAATGGGACTTGAGTCAAAATAAAAAGTAAATTACACTTCCAGGAAAATCTTCTGAAAGATGGTTTTGATCATATAGTTGTTATCACGCTGATATATGTTCAATTGTTCGTTTTTGTGATAAGTTTGATTTTAGCTAGTAACTTGATGCTATAAAAACTGGGCGTGTCATTATGATTGACAGTTGTGATTGATAGCTTCTCTGAGCAGACTGTCGGAGGTTTGAGAGGAGATTGAAGATATAACCAACTTTTATTTTTTTATTTCTAATGATTAAGTCGTTAGTTGATGTACTTATCTTACTTTAGCAAGGTTTTGGTATAGGGCAGTCAAATGAGAAGTTCAGGGGGCGTGGAAGCTCCTCCTGGTTCCACTGACGATTCTTCTCAACTCAACTTTATTTATATAGCGCTTTTACAATTTTCATTGTTACAAAGCAGCTGCACATGAGACACATTGACTACAAGCAAAACAATCAAAGTTGTACCTGCAAAAACAAGAAAAGGTTGAAACACAGAAGACAGACACACCCACACACAAAACACTCCACACACACAACACGCACCAACACACACAGACACAGAGACACACACACACACGGATGCGCATGCACACACACACAACACACACACACACACGTACGTACACAGACAAGTACGCACACACACACACGCTCAGTGAGAGCACACAATTAGGATAAAGGAGAGAGAAGCACAGGTCAAATATAACAGATAATAAATTCCTATATGCAATATTAATTAAGTAAAACTTAAATTCTAAAGCAGCCCCCCCGGTCAGGCAGATAGTGCAAAAACAGTATGCAAACGGTGGCGAGGAACCCAAAAATCTAATCGAGAAAAAAAACCTCAGGAGAACCCAGGCCCAACCAGGGGATTCCAGTTCCCCTCTGGCAAAAGCTGCTGCCTCTGCACAAGCTTCAGAGAGCTTGCACAACAAGGCTAAATAAAATAAATAAACTTACTAATAAAATAAATTATAGTTTAAGATTATCATTAATAATCTACAAAGTAATAGCATTTGAAATTTTGTGGTGAAGACATGTCAAGAGACCGCGTCCTTCTTTATCCAGCTCTATCATCTCAGCTCTTGTCAGGTCCCCACTTCCCATTCTCCGCTCTACCATCAGGTCAGGCCATGAACTGCATCCTGCTCGCTGTGGTAACCTTGGAACAATGAGACAAGACTGGCTGAGAGTAGAGTACTGTTCTGTACTCTATGATGCAACAAGTACATCAGTTGTGTTTTTGGTTCCGGTTGATCTAACTAATGCAGCCTAAACCCTCTGAAGATTTATATTATGGAAGAGTAGTGTATGCAAGATTAAAAAGATGCGTCTTTAGTCTAGATTTAAACTGACAGAGTGCGTCTGCCTCCCGGACAGTGCAGGGAAGACTATTCCAAAGTTTAGGCGCTAGATAGGAAAAGGATCTACCACCTGCACTTGATTTTGAAATTCTAGGTATTACCAACTGACAGGACGCCTGAGAGCGTAATGCACGTGAAGGACTGTAATACAAAAGGAGTTCATTCAAGTACTGAGGAGCTAAACCATGTAAGGCTTTATAGGTAATAAGCAAGATTTTAAAGTTAACGCGATGCTTTATAGGTAACCAGTGCAAGGTTGACAGAACCGGGCTAATATGTTCATACTTTTTTGTACGTGTAAGAACTCGAGCTGCCGCGTTTTGGACCAATTGGAGTTTTTGTAATAAGCCTGCAGGGCAACCACCTAACAGTGCATTACAGTAATCTAGTCTTGATGTCATGAATGCATGAATTAACTTCTCTGCATCTGAGATTGAGATTGTGTGCCTTCTGTGCAGGCCCAGGCTCCAAACTGACTTTTTTGCGTAACATGTCATCACCCATCGTCGGACGTTTATGCTCAGTTCATTACAGTGGAAGGAAGTGGCGTCACGCCATCCATCTTTTTTACAGTCTATGTTACAGAGCCCATGGAGAGTCACGACTCTGAATACGGGAGCTACGCCGTCAGAGAAGGCGAAATGGGATCATCTTCCGAATCAGGAAGGTCAGTCATTTTGGGTTTGTAATTTAGATGCGAGTGAGTGAACGTTATCAGTATCTGCAAATGTAAAAAGGAGTAAGTAAATAACTTATATAATCCAAGTGTCAAGTGATGATTGGCTATATCTATGTGAAATGAATGATGTAACATTAGAGTTTTTCAATGTAGCTTCCATATATGGAATTTGTGTTAGTTGACCAAATCGTTCCTGTATGCCGCATCAACAAATACAACAGTAATCCCAAATAGACACTCATAAATAAATTTATTATTATTCAAGTACTTTTGCCTGCTTTTGAATCTGCTTTTCGAAAACACATCAAAAGAGATGCCCACATATATTTCCCTTTGTGCCCTTACTTGCCTTGAACCCATAATCACTGCTTACAGCTATATTATTTGTATAATTGTACATGTATATAACAAGGCATCCGAGTAGAAGATATAAAAACAAAACATAAACCCATGTGTAGTACAAAAGAGTATGTTACTTTATTTTTTTATGTTAAAATGTTTCAAATTCCCTTTAAAACAGCTTTAAACAATATTTGGCTAGTTGTTCTAAAATTACACCATGGTAGAATTGCACTTTAGAAAAAAAAGTCTAATTTCTACCTTTAGGTTCTCCCAAGATCGTATATGGCCTTGTTTTCAAGAATTTCTACTTTCTGTTCACCCTCTTTTAGTGTGTTGACTACCATAGCTCTTGCCAATGATGTGATGGGGATTGACAGTGCAGTAGGAAATAAAGTGGAAAGAGGGCCGAGAAATTTCCTGGCCATCCACTCAGCAGGCCTGCTCTCCTTTCTGTCCACCAATAACACCCTAAATAGTAAATTACAGAAAAGAAAAAAGTAATTACAGGGTATTTGATGATTTTAAAAACTACAAACACACAGGCAAAACATACAAAATGTATAAGCTCAGTTTCAGAGCTGTATGGGAAATTTATTGCAGTAATTTCAGGGGGGAAAAAAGGAGTTGAGTAACTCACGCTGGTCGATAGATTGAGAGACGCTCAAAACCTACAACCTCAATGTCTGCTTCAACCTGTCCCTGAAAACAGACAGCAGTTTCAGTCAGAAATGTACATGTATAAATCAGTAGAACAGTTTATTTAAGTGGACATACAAAGCTCCATCAACTATCCAGTGATATTTCTACAATATGGAAGCCCGTTGTACCTTAGTTTTCAGGTAGAGAAAGCTGCTGGTTTTGTCTGCTCCTTTGGAGGATTCTAGATGAAAGTGAGAGCAACTTCCTGCTTTAGCAAGTTCTGCTGCCTTGAGTACGTAGTCATGATCTACACGCACAAACCCTTCCTGTAGCAAAAATTCACTTGATTTTTACCATTGAAACGAAATTAGGTTGTTAGGGTTCTACAAAAGGGTATCACATTTGTGAATGTGTTAACTTTGTATGATTTCTTTTAAAGGACCCATTCTTTTGCTGTTTTTGAGGCTTTGATTATGTTTTTTTTGGTGTTTAACGATGGACGTTCATGTTTCTAATTTCAAAAGACGCATTATATTTCACATATTTCAAGTCTATTGTTGACCGCTGTCCCTCTTTTAACAAAATGACTGGAATTCAGGTCTATATAAAGTCCCTCCTTCCGAAACGCTCTGATTGGTAAAGCTGACCAGGTCTGTCGTGATTGGTTCCCCACTTAGATTGTGTGTCTGATGATGTCCCACCCATACCATATCGGCGAGCTTCCGCTTCTCAGGCTGTTGTGATTGGTCGGTGCCCGTCTCAGTACACGTACATTCATAAACTTTGGCTTTTAGCAATAAACAGTAACAATGGCGTCAACTTCACTTCATCAGTTAAACACATGCGGATCGATCCAAGTGTAACGGAGGTCTGCTAGTGCATGTGCAAACATCAATCTTTGTTAGAGATCACATAATTTTTTCCTACTATGGCGAGGGAAATGACACCGGACCGAATGGCGTCAGACCGGTTATATTAATTAACACTAATAACAGAAGCGTTAGTTTTGCCGTTTTATATTGGATCCGAATTGGATAATAAAACAAGCAGATTGACCAGGAGACATTTTCAAGCAGGACTTCAGAGGACGTTTCATAGAAGTGTTTTAGAGGTATGCGCACACACACACAATATCAGTGTGTTACACAGAACAGCTTTCACGCCGATGTTAAAGTCATGGAAGCTGTTATTTGACCGTTGGTTATCTTAGAATGTGTGTAGCTGAAATCTTCTTACCAGCTGCAGGATGAAAGTGAAAGTAGTTAAGCACGTAGCTCAGTTAAATGTTTACAATCTCTGACAACCGAACACTACTCCAGCGGCTCTTCCTCTTCTTTAAGGAAGGCCTCGCCCCTTTTTTGGCGTATTCCTTTGGGCGGAGGTTATTAAAAGCACTCGGAATAGTGACATCATGTACCCGGGAAATAGAGGGCTGTAGTCCGATTCCAGCCGTTCTCTGTAGTCCTTGAAAAGCGAATTCTGTTAAAGACAATATTTCGCTTGGCACTGAACTTTGAGCTTTATCATTTTGCAGGTATTGTTTATGCTCTAACAGCAACATTACACACTAACTAAAGGTTGAAAAATGGGATCGTGGGGAATGGGACCTTTAAAATGCTCAACAAAGTTTAAGCATTTATTTACTTGCATTGTAATATAACTTTTTTTGCAAATTTTTCTGTATCTTTTGAATGACATGAAAGTGAGTAAAAGTAATATTTGGGTGAATTGTTAATTTAAGCATGACATGTAACCATACAGCTCCTGCTTTGGCTTTGGTTGTTCCTAGACAGCAGTATCCCACATCATGGCCCTGAAATGCTTCGGCATACTCATCCAGCTTTTCAAAATCAACTACTTTTTGCACCTAAAGAACATAAAGCAAATTAACAGATTAAAGATTTTCATTTTACCACATTTTAGAGAGTTGTACTTATATGATATAGTAAATATTGTAAATAAATTACTCTGAGGATAATTATTTTCATTCATATACATTCATTCAAAAGAAATGTCCACTTATGTTATGGCCGGACGTCTTTATGTGCATTTCTTTTTTTCCTGACATTTAAACTTAGACCACATTATTACATTACCCTTTGACTTTATACAGTAAATACACATAAATGAAAGTGTAATATATTTCTTTTTTGTGCATTTATTTAAAGAACACATGCACAATGTTTTGTCACTGCTGTTACCTTACTTCTTTGGCAATATTAAAGATTATTATGAAATATTATTTCTCTTTTTTTTCAGCACATATGTCCAGAGTTACAGAAAAAATAACAATGCAACAATAGAGATTGTTTTATTTATTTTAATCAAGTTTGTTAAAAGTGTGACTGAATGATGTTAGTTATATCACCATGTATTTGAAAACATATAAGTTTCATTATTTTGTCGCAAAATGGACACAAGTAGCCTAATGTTTTATTGAAAGGCATGTTTGTAAAAACTACTACTTTTTAAAGTGTGGCTTCTGGCTAAATAGTTTAAGTGGATCATATAAGTCAAAACAACTAAGTAACAAAAACTTGACACATTACCAGATTTTCATCGGTTTGGTTGTCCAAATGTAACTCCCTTCGTCCAATGAGAGTGATCTTGGAGAATATGTTGCTCTTCTTGATTTCGTTTAGTAGCACCTTTCCACTTTCCCCAGAAGCGCCGAGAATAAAACACGTTTTGTTTTTCTGACGGTAAATCTCTCCCTTCGCATTCAGATCCATTCTGTAGAGATTACAAACTAAAGTCACCATGACACTGCAGATATTAAACAGGTGTAGGCTTAGGCTACTACTACTTATTGGGTCGATGCAGATGTTAGATATACCAGCAGTCCGCCTACACAATTTCTACCAGCATGCCGTGCATTTGATCAAGAGCAAGGCGAGCCTTAGCTGGTTACAAACAAATATTTACCTCAAAATTGTTAGTAAACGTAACTAAAACCTATGTTGTTACCTTGGGACTTCGCCTGTATATGAATGTTCCAGATTATAAAGAACAGCGGCGAGTGCAACAACAAATGATAAGAAACAGAATTTCCAGTTACTGTATAAAATATTCATTCCAGTCTTGTGATAAACACCGTATTCAGTGGAGCGTCTTCCTGTTTGAGAAACGTCGCTGGCTATGGAAGGCCGAGAGGGCCAAAACGTATGAAACTAACGCAGATAGGAGTTTTGCTTACTCAAACATGTTCTGAGGGCAGAAAGAAAAATTATTGCCTCGCGGAGACAACCAATGACATCATAGAGGAGGCGGGACCAGAGGTGCAAAATTTGGAGGGGATATTCAAAAACACATCAACGGATATTAGCGAGTCGGAAGACATTTTTGCAGTGGCGTAACTTTGTTTTGAAAAGTGGTGGGGACAAAGACGACACAAACAATACTTTTATAATAATTTTTTTCTGTAATAACTCGTTGGGAATATTCATGGGTGTCACAAGCGTGAAAAATGTAGGTGACTCCTCCTCTAGAAACAGTATAAAAACAGCGCCGCTTTATCGACGGCTTCAGTGGTGTAACATTAGTGCGAAAGATGCATGACAAGTAATAAAGACACAGCCGTGAAGCAGGTTCGAATCCGCTGAACTCACTATTCTAAATTTTCAGATCTGCTTCCATTTGTTTTTAAACTATATCATGTTTTCATCAATAGATCATTTAAAGCATGTTGTGCTTTATTATATGTAAGGATGGCTGTTGCCGTACGTAATTAAACGTATTAATTCGTGATAAAATTTGTGTGTTTTCCCCATGTTAAATATTTGGTGTTTGACACAGATTACCTGTCGGTGGGTCAAGGATTGAGACGTTTGGGAACCCCCTGCTAATAAGGACAAACATACAAGTATACAGGGGAAACAGATGGAAAAATAATATCTTTAAAAAAATCTTATTTTCACTTATTACTACGGGCATTGCCAGATAGGCTACAAATATACAACAAACTTTCTAAATTTTGTTTTGAACTCATGAAACTACAAAGTTGTGACTTTTTCCATTTATTGGAGTTTTCTATCAAGTATCAAAATGTAATTAATCTTGCAATAGACGATAGCAACCGCATGTCCAGAACAATAAGGATGAATATATAGCACCAAAGTGCAATTAAGCGCAAAATGTTTGGTACATGTATGACTTGAACAGCCATTTTCAAATATTTTCATCATTTCATTAAAAATAAATACCTTTACAATCTGATATGTGAAAAAGTTCAGCAAACAGCAGTCCTGAACCCACGACGACATGAAGCAGGTAACACCTGCTTTACGCTCTACGCCACCGGAGCAGTTAATTTTCGCGTGCGTTTCTTACATTTTGTCTATTCTAATCTGAAACTGATGGGCGGAGTTAGTAGAAATAGCCTCTGTTTACAAAGCGTGCTACTTGCACGGTAAATAGACACTCAGTATTTTTTATTTCTTCCAATAAGTGGTGGGGACAAAATTGACTGGCAAAAAGTGGTGGGGACAAAATTGACTTTGGCAAAAAGTGGTGGGGACATGTACCACCCGTCCACCCGCAAATTACGCCTATGCATTTTTGCAAAGGTAAGTAGGCTACTGTGTTTTGTTGTTAAATGATTGCAAAGATTATCAGTAGTAGCATAACAGGATATATTATAAAGATCACGTTTAAACTAGAAAAGCCTTCTTAACTAGCCAGTTGAGTTTAGTATCTATACTTTATTAGTTGCTTTGTTTTGCACAAGACTGACACTACTATTGCGTGGCATTATTCATTACGTGCATTTATTAAACGATTGTTCTATTAGTCCTCTGTGATAAAGTTGATAATAGGGGTCATAGCCATAGTGTAATACTGCGAGCTGCGGTTTCCAAATTTCCGTCATCAACAAAGTACACGTGTGACATTCTCAGGGCAGGAGTCGTGTACAGGTCAGTTTTACAGTACAGCGTGCTGCTCTCAGGGCAGGAGTACTGTATAGGTCAGTTTTACAGTACAGCGTGCTGCTCTCAGGGCAGGAGTAGTGTATAGGTCAGTAATCATTAGGTCAGTTTTACAGTACAGTGTGCTTATATGTACAGTATACATATATATATATAATTACTTATATATTTACAGTACAACGTGCTGCTCTCAGGGCAGGAGTAGTGTATAGGTCAGTTTTACAGTACAGCGTGCTGCTCTCAGGGCAGGAGTAGTGTACAAGTCAGTTTTACAGTACAGCGTGCTGCTCTCAGGGCAGGAGTAGTGTACAAGTCAGTTTTACAGTACAGCGTGCTGCTCTCAGGGCAGGAGTAGTGTACAAGTCAGTTTTACAGTACAGCGTGCTGCTCTCAGGGCAGGAGTAGTGTACAAGTCAGTTTTACAGTACAGCGTGCTGCTCTCAGGGCAGGAGTAGTGTACAAGTCAGTTTTACAGTACAGCGTGCTGCTCTCAGGGCAGGAGTAGTGTACAAGTCAGTTTTACAGTACAGCGTGCTGCTCTCAGGGGGGGTATTGTACAAATCAGAGTTATACTGCACAGTGTTCTGCTCTCAGGGCAGGAGTAGTGTACAAGTCAGTTTTACAGTACAGCGTGCTGCTCTCAGGGCAGGAGTAGTGTACAAGTCAGTTTTACAGTACAGCGTGCTGCTCTCAGGGCAGGAGTAGTGTACAAGTCAGTTTTACAGTACAGCGTGCTGCTCTCAGGGCAGGAGTAGTGTACAAGTCAGTTTTACAGTACAGCGTGCTGCTCTCAGGGCAGGAGTAGTGTACAAGTCAGTTTTACAGTACAGCGTGCTGCTCTCAGGGCAGGAGTAGTGTACAAGTCAGTTTTACAGTACAGCGTGCTGCTCTCAGGGCAGGAGTAGTGTACAAGTCAGTTTTACAGTACAGCGTGCTGCTCTCAGGGCAGGAGTAGTGTACAAGTCAGTTTTACAGTACAGCGTGCTGCTCTCAGGGCAGGAGTAGTGTACAAGTCAGTTTTACAGTACAGCGTGCTGCTCTCAGGGCAGGAGTAGTGTACAAGTCAGTTTTACAGTACAGCGTGCTGCTCTCAGGGCAGGAGTAGTGTACAAGTCAGTTTTACAGTACAGCGTGCTGCTCTCAGGGCAGGAGTAGTGTACAAGTCAGTTTTACAGTACAGCGTGCTGCTCTCAGGGCAGGAGTAGTGTACAAGTCAGTTTTACAGTACAGCGTGCTGCTCTCAGGGCAGGAGTAGTGTACAAGTCAGTTTTACAGTACAGCGTGCTGCTCTCAGGGCAGGAGTAGTGTACAAGTCAGTTTTACAGTACAGCGTGCTGCTCTCAGGGCAGGAGTGTGTACAAGTCAGTTTTACAGTACAGCGTGCTGCTCTCAGGGCAGAGGTAGTGTAAGTCAGTTTTACAGTACAGCTGCTGCTCTCAGGCAGGAGTAGTACAAGTCAGTTTTAAGCAGTAGCAGCAGGTGATGTCATCAGCAATTACAATGTACAGAGTTTTACAGTACACGTGCTGCTCTCAGGGGAGATAGTGTACAAGTCAGTTTCAGCTACAGCGTGCTGCTCTCAGGGCAGGAGTAGTGTAAAGTCATTTTACATACAGCGTGCTGCTCTCAGGGCAGGAGTAGTGTACAAGTCAGTTTACAGTACAGCGTGTGCTCTCAGGGCAGGAGTAGTGTACAAGTCATTTTACAGTACAGCGTGCTGCTCTCAGGGCAGGAGTAGTGTACAATCAGTTTTACATACAGCGTGCTGCTCTGGGCAGGAGTAGTGTACAGTAGTTTTACGATACAGCTGCTGCTCTCAGGGCAGGAGAGTGTAAGTCAGTTTTACAGTAAAGCTGCTGCTCTCAGGGCACAGAGGTATGTACAAGTCAGTTTTAGTACAGCGTGCTGCTCTCAGGGCAAGATAGTGTACAAGTCAGTTTTACAGTACAGCGTTCTGCTCTCAGGGCAGGAGTAGTGTACAAGTCAGTTTTACAGTACAGCGTGCTGCTCTCAGGCAAGGTAGTGGTACAGTCAGTTTTACAGTACAGCGTGCTGCTCTCAGGGCAGGAGTAGTGTACAAGTCAGTTTTACAGTACAGCGTGCTGCTCTCAGGGCAGGAGTAGTGTACAAGTCAGTTTTACAGTACAGCGTGCTGCTCTCAGGGCAGGAGTAGTGTACAAGTCAGTTTTACAGTACAGCGTGCTGCTCTCAGGGCAGGAGTAGTGTACAAGTCTTTTACAGTACAGCGTGCTGCTCTCAGGGCAGGAGTAGTGTAAGTCGTTTACATACAGCGTGCTGCTCTCAGGGCAGGAGTAGTGTACAAGTCAGTTTTAGTACAGTGTGCTCTAAGTGCAGAGTATTATAATCAGTTTTACAGTACACGTGCTGCTCTCAGGGCAGGAGTAGTGTAAAGTCAGTTTTACAGTACAGCGTGCTGCTCTCAGGGCAGGAGTAGTGTACAAGTCAGTTTTACAGTACAGCGTGCTGCTCTCAGCAGGAGTAGTGTACAAGTCAGTTTTACAGTACAGCGTGCTGCTCTCAGGGCAGGAGTAGGTACAAGTAGTTTTACAGTTCAGGCTGCTGCTCTCAGGGCAGGAGTATGTACAAGTCATTTTACAGTACAGCGTGCTTCTCTCAGGGCAGGAGTAGTGTACAAGTCAGTTTTACAGTACAACGTCTGCTCTCAGGGCAGGAGTAGTGTACAAGTCATTTACAGTACAGCGTGCTGCTCTCAGAGGCAGGAGTGTAGAGTCAAGTCAGTTTTACAGTACAGCGTGCTGCTCTCAGGAGGAGGTAGTGTATAATCAGTTTTACAGTACAGCGTGCTGCTCTCAGGGCAGGAGTAGTGTACAAGTCAGTTTTACAGTACAGCGTGCTGCTCTCAGGGCAGGAGTAGTGTACAAGTCAGTTTTACAGTACAGCGTGCTGCTCTCAGGGCAGGAGTAGTGTACAAGTCAGTTTTACAGTACAGCGTGCTGCTCTCAGGGCAGGAGTAGTGTACATCGTCAGCAGAGTAGTGTACATCATTTTACAGTACAGCGTGCTGCTCTCAGGGCAGGAGTAGTGTATAGGTCAGTTTTACAGTACAGGTGCTGCTCTCAGGTCAGGAGTTTACGGTACAAGCTGCTGCTCTCAGGGCAGTAAGCGTAGTGTATAGGGCAGGATATCATAGTCAGTTTTACAGTACGCGTGCTGCTCTCAGGGCGAGTTTACAGTCGTTTACAGTACACGTGCTGCTCTCAGGGCAGGAGTAGTGTATAAGTCAGTTTTACAGTACAGCGTGCTGCTCTCAGGGCAGGAGTAGTGTACAAGTCAGTTTTACAGTACAGCGTGCTGCTCTCAGGGCAGGAGTAGTGTACAAGTCAGTTTTACAGTACAGCGTGCTGCTCTCAGGGCAGGAGTAGTGTACAAGTCAGTTTTACAGTACAGCGTGCTGCTCTCAGGGCAGGAGTAGTGTACAAGTCAGTTTTACAGTACAGCGTGCTGCTCTCAGGGCAGGAGTAGTGTACAAGTCAGTTTTACAGTACAGCGTGCTGCTCTCAGGGCAGGAGTAGTGTACAAGTCAGTTTTACAGTACAGCGTGCTGCTCTCAGGGCAGGAGTAGTGTACAAGTCAGTTTTACAGTACAGCGTGCTGCTCTCAGGGCAGGAGTAGTGTACAAGTCAGTTTTACAGTACAGCGTGCTGCTCTCAGGGCAGGAGTAGTGTACAAGTCAGTTTTACAGTACAGCGTGCTGCTCTCAGGGCAGGAGTAGTGTACAAGTCAGTTTTACAGTACAGCGTGCTGCTCTCAGGGCAGGAGTAGTGTACAAGTCAGTTTTACAGTACAGCGTGCTGCTCTCAGGGCAGGAGTAGTGTACACAGTGCAGGAGTAGTGTACAAGTCAGTTTTACAGTACACGTGCTGCTCTCAGGCAGGAGTAGTGTACAAGTCAGTTTTACAGTACAGGTGCTGCTCAGGGCAGGAGTAGTGAAGTCAGTTTACAGTACAGCGTGCTGCTCTCAGGGCAGAGTAGTGTACAAGTCAGTTTTACATACAGGTGCTGCTCTCAGGGCAGGAGTAGTGTACATCAGTTTTACAGTACGTGCTGCTCTCAGGGCAGAGTAGACAGTCTTTACAGTACAGCGTGCTGCTCTCAGGCAGGAGTAGTGTACAAGTCAGTTTTACAGTACAGCGTGCTCTCTCGGCAGGAGAGTGTACAGTCAGTTCAGTAAGTGCTGCTCTCAGGCAGAGTAGTGTACAAGCATTTTACAGTACAGCTCTGCTCTCAGGGAGTTTCAAGTCAGTTTACAGTACAGCGTCTCTCACAGGGTCAGGAGTAGTGTAAGTCGTTTTACAGTACAGCTGCTGCTTCAGGGCAGGAGTAGTTAAGTCAGTTTTACTACGCGTTGCTCTCAGGGCAGGAGTAGTGTACAAGTCAGTTTTACAGTACAGCGTGCTGCTCTCAGGGCAGGAGTAGTGTACAAGTCAGTTTTACAGTACAGCGTGCTGCTCTCAGGGCAGGAGTAGTGTAAGTCAGTTTTACAGTACAGCGTGCTGCTCTCAGGGCAGGAGTATGTACAGGTCAGTTACAGTACAGTGCTGCTTCAGGGCAGGAGTAGTGTATAGGTCAGTAATCATTAGGTCAGTTTTACAGTACAGTGTGCTTATATGTACAGTATACATATATATATATATAATTACTTATATATTTACAGTACAACGTGCTGCTCTCAGGGCAGGAGTAGTGTATAGGTCAGTTTTACAGTACAGCGTGCTGCTCTCAGGGCAGGAGTAGTGTACAAGTCAGTTTTACAGTACAGCGTGCTGCTCTCAGGGCAGGAGTAGTGTACAAGTCAGTTTTACAGTACAGCGTGCTGCTCTCAGGGCAGGAGTAGTGTACAAGTCAGTTTTACAGTACAGCGTGCTGCTCTCAGGGCAGGAGTAGTGTACAAGTCAGTTTTACAGTACAGCGTGCTGCTCTCAGGGCAGGAGTAGTGTACAAGTCAGTTTTACAGTACAGCGTGCTGCTCTCAGGGCAGGAGTAGTGTACAAGTCAGTTTTACAGTACAGCGTGCTGCTCTCAGGGCAGGAGTAGTGTACAAGTCAGTTTTACAGTACAGCGTGCTGCTCTCAGGGCAGGAGTAGTGTACAAGTCAGTTTTACAGTACAGCGTGCTGCTCTCAGGGCAGGAGTAGTGTACAAGTCAGTTTTACAGTACAGCGTGCTGCTCTCAGGGCAGGAGTAGTGTACAAGTCAGTTTTACAGTACAGCGTGCTGCTCTCAGGGCAGGAGTAGTGTACAAGTCAGTTTTACAGTACAGCGTGCTGCTCTCAGGGCAGGAGTAGTGTACAAGTCAGTTTTACAGTACAGCGTGCTGCTCTCAGGGCAGGAGTAGTGTACAAGTCAGTTTTACAGTACAGCGTGCTGCTCTCAGGGCAGGAGTAGTGTACAAGTCAGTTTTACAGTACAGCGTGCTGCTCTCAGGGCAGGAGTAGTGTACAAGTCAGTTTTACAGTACAGCGTGCTGCTCTCAGGGCAGGAGTAGTGTACAAGTCAGTTTTACAGTACAGCGTGCTGCTCTCAGGGCAGGAGTAGTGTACAAGTCAGTTTTACAGTACAGCGTGCTGCTCTCAGGGCAGGAGTAGTGTACAAGTCAGTTTTACAGTACAGCGTGCTGCTCTCAGGGCAGGAGTAGTGTACAAGTCAGTTTTACAGTACAGCGTGCTGCTCTCAGGGCAGGAGTAGTGTACAAGTCAGTTTTACAGTACAGCGTGCTGCTCTCAGGGCAGGAGTAGTGTACAAGTCAGTTTTACAGTACAGCGTGCTGCTCTCAGGGCAGGAGTAGTGTACAAGTCAGTTTTACAGTACAGCGTGCTGCTCTCAGGGCAGGAGTAGTGTACAAGTCAGTTTTACAGTACAGCGTGCTGCTCTCAGGGCAGGAGTAGTGTACAAGTCAGTTTTACAGTACAGCGTGCTGCTCTCAGGGCAGGAGTAGTGTACAAGTCAGTTTTACAGTACAGCGTGCTGCTCTCAGGGCAGGAGTAGTGTACAAGTCAGTTTTACAGTACAGCGTGCTGCTCTCAGGGCAGGAGTAGTGTACAAGTCAGTTTTACAGTACAGCGTGCTGCTCTCAGGGCAGGAGTAGTGTACAAGTCAGTTTTACAGTACAGCGTGCTGCTCTCAGGGCAGGAGTAGTGTACAAGTCAGTTTTACAGTACAGCGTGCTGCTCTCAGGGCAGGAGTAGTGTACAAGTCAGGAGTAGTGTACAAGTCAGTTTTACAGTACAACGTGCTGCTCTCAGGGCAGGAGTAGTGTATAGTCAGTTTTACAGTACAACGTGCTGCTCTCAGGTCAGTTTAGTCAGTACATACGTGCTGCTCTAGGCAGGAGTAGTTCGTTAGCAGTACAGAGCGGCTGTGTATGGTCAGTAATCATTAGGTCAGTTTTATCAGTGCTGCTAGTAGCAGCTATCAGTAGTTTTATTTACAGTACAACGTGCTGCTCTCAGGGCAGGAGTAGTGTATAGGTCAGTTTTACAGTACAGCGTGCTGCTCTCAGGGCAGGAGTAGTGTACAAGTCAGTTTTACAGTACAGCGTGCTGCTCTCAGGGCAGGAGTAGTGTACAAGTCAGTTTTACAGTACAGCGTGCTGCTCTCAGGGCAGGAGTAGTGTACAAGTCAGTTTTACAGTACAGCGTGCTGCTCTCAGGGCAGGAGTAGTGTACAAGTCAGTTTTACAGTACAGCGTGCTGCTCTCAGGGCAGGAGTAGTGTACAAGTCAGTTTTACAGTACAGCGTGCTGCTCTCAGGGCAGGAGTAGTGTACAAGTCAGTTTTACAGTACAGCGTGCTGCTCTCAGGGCAGGAGTAGTGTACAAGTCAGTTTTACAGTACAGCGTGCTGCTCTCAGGGCAGGAGTAGTGTACAAGTCAGTTTTACAGTACAGCGTGCTGCTCTCAGGGCAGGAGTAGTGTACAAGTCAGTTTTACAGTACAGCGTGCTGCTCTCAGGGCAGGAGTAGTGTACAAGTCAGTTTTACAGTACAGCGTGCTGCTCTCAGGGCAGGAGTAGTGTACAAGTCAGTTTTACAGTACAGCGTGCTGCTCTCAGGGCAGGAGTAGTGTACAAGTCAGTTTTACAGTACAGCGTGCTGCTCTCAGGGCAGGAGTAGTGTACAAGTCAGTTTTACAGTACAGCGTGCTGCTCTCAGGGCAGGAGTAGTGTACAAGTCAGTTTTACAGTACAGCGTGCTGCTCTCAGGGCAGGAGTAGTGTACAAGTCAGTTTTACAGTACAGCGTGCTGCTCTCAGGGCAGGAGTAGTGTACAAGTCAGTTTTACAGTACAGCGTGCTGCTCTCAGGGCAGGAGTAGTGTACAAGTCAGTTTTACAGTACAGCGTGCTGCTCTCAGGGCAGGAGTAGTGTACAAGTCAGTTTTACAGTACAGCGTGCTGCTCTCAGGGCAGGAGTAGTGTACAAGTCAGTTTTACAGTACAGCGTGCTGCTCTCAGGGCAGGAGTAGTGTACAAGTCAGTTTTACAGTACAGCGTGCTGCTCTCAGGGCAGGAGTAGTGTACAAGTCAGTTTTACAGTACAGCGTGCTGCTCTCAGGGCAGGAGTAGTGTACAAGTCAGTTTTACAGTACAGCGTGCTGCTCTCAGGGCAGGAGTAGTGTACAAGTCAGTTTTACAGTACAGCGTGCTGCTCTCAGGGCAGGAGTAGTGTACAAGTCAGTTTTACAGTACAGCGTGCTGCTCTCAGGGCAGGAGTAGTGTACAAGTCAGTTTTACAGTACAGCGTGCTGCTCTCAGGGCAGGAGTAGTGTACAAGTCAGTTTTACAGTACAGCGTGCTGCTCTCAGGGCAGGAGTAGTGTACAAGTCAGTTTTACAGTACAGCGTGCTGCTCTCAGGGCAGGAGTAGTGTACAAGTCAGTTTTACAGTACAGCGTGCTGCTCTCAGGGCAGGAGTAGTGTACAAGTCAGTTTTACAGTACAGCGTGCTGCTCTCAGGGCAGGAGTAGTGTACAAGTCAGGAGTAGTGTACAAGTCAGTTTTACAGTACAACGTGCTGCTCTCAGGGCAGGAGTAGTGTATAGGTCAGTTTTACAGTACAACGTGCTGCTCTCAGGTCAGTTTTACAGTACAACGTGCTGCTCTCAGGGCAGGAGTAGTGTATAGGTCAGTAATCATTAGGTCAGTTTTACAGTACTGCGTGCTGCTCTCAGGTCAGTTTTACTTTACAACATGCTGCTCTCAGGGCAGGAGTAGTGCATAGGTCAGTTTTACAGTACAGCGTGCTGCTCTCAGGGCAGGAGTAGTGTATAGGTTTGTAATCATTAGGTCAGTTTTACAGTACAGTGTGCTTATATGTATAACTTTTTTGAATTTCGTATCTTCATTTTTTTTCTTTCCAAGATAATGGAGAATATTTGGCTTGAAGGGACAAGGCGAAAGTTAAAGAAAGTAAAGGATGCCAGAGTCATTCAAGAGGTCATAGCTTTTTCTGGAGAGGAGACTGATTTCATGCAGGGTTACATTAAGAAACTGGAAGAGGAAACAAAAAGCATCTTCAGGTCCCCTGTGTCGACTTCTAAAGACTACTTTTACTTTGCATGTGAAGGATCTACCAAAGCAAGAGGGAAAAGCAAAGGAGAACCAACAAAGACAAGAGCTAATTCTTGCAACGCTTTCGTGTCGTTCAAAGTCATCAAAGATGGAAGTTTCACAGGTGCTGTGGTCAACAAAATGCTGACATGATGCGTGCATGAAAGAAGAGGATTGACGCAGAGTTATTAACCTTCATTGAAATATGGCTTGGTCAAGGACTGTCAATTTCAGAAACATTTTTAAAATGTGTGGACTGGGCAGAGCGTCATGGACATATGGACAAATATAATCTGAGATATTATGTTACACCTGAAGATATACGATTAATCAAGAAGACCAATATTGCTCTTATTTTTCCTGATGCCAAAGACTGTATTAGTGTGGACAAGCTAGTCACATCAGAGCTTCAGGGAAACATTTGCTACTATCAGCCTTTGAGTGCAAATCAACCACAAATAATTGTAGTGCAGACACCCTGGCAAAAAGATATACTGAAAGAACATCCCCATACCATGGTATTCATGGACGCTACTTACAAGGCCATGACATCGTATGGTTATGCATTTTATACACTTCTCTTGACCAACTCTATCGGAAGAGCAGTCCCATTCGCTTACTTTATTATTAGTGAGGAATCAGCGGACATACTTGCTCTTTGTTTGGAAAAGCTTGCAAAACACAACCCTGGATTTCTTCCCAGGTTTACGGTAGTTTTGGCAGCAACGTTTTCTGATGTTTTGATGTATTTCTATACAAACATGGCTATTGGATGGAAAATTGCATAAAGACAGCAAATTGTAAACTAACTTTTTACACAAGCTGTTCATTTTGACAAACTCTACAGATATTGACTTATCTTATTTCCTTCTCAATTCCTCATCATGTAGGTCGATAATGATTGACCGTGACCTTAAGGAACTCAATGCCATCAGAAGAGTTTTTCCTACAGCCAAGGTTCTTCTTTGTTGGTTTCATGTACTCCAGGTAGGTTTAAAGCAATACTTCATCCAAAAATGAAAATTCTGTCATCATTTACTCACCTTCGAGTATAAATTTCTTTGTTCTGATAAACACAGAGAAATATATTTGCCCCCATTGACTCCTATAGTAGGAAAAATGACTTCATATATTTTTTATTCTGTTTAACACCAAAGAAGATATTTTGAAGAATGTAGGACAGCAAACAGTTCTGGGGCAGTTTTGACAACCATTGTATTTTTTCCTACTATGGGAGTCAATGGGGGGCAAAATCTGTCCCGTTATAAGCATTCTTCCAAATATCTTTCTCTGTGTTCATCAGAAATTTATACAGATTGTGAACAACTCGAAGGTGAGTAAATGATGACAGAATTTTCATTTTTGGGTGAACTATCCCTTTATGCATCTTTTGTACTGTGAAAATCTTGGGCCTTTATTTAGCCTATTCATTTTTATAATAAAAATTGATTTCAAATTTAATTATAAAAATTATAACATCATGACTAGCTTTTGAATGTTTTTGTAGGCTGTGCATAGATGGATGGTCAGAAGAGATGGAGGGAACTTGCCAGTGAATCAACGAAATATCCCCCCTTTGTTATACATAGTATAGGTTTTCCCTGATTATTTTTTAGTTTATAGCCTATAAAATCTACAAATGTCTAAAGGTTTTTGCGTTTTTAAGTCATTTCATTCTTACAACTGTTGACCATTTCCTAACTTGATCTTTCATTTCATTGTTCAGTTACCTAGATGAACTGAAAGAAACTGGACGAATCAAAGGAGCGAACACTGAAGAGACCACTATTGCCGCCCATTCTATGATTGCAAAAGGCCTGGATGCAAAAGTGGAGATGTATGAAAATGGGGTGTGTTTGGTTCCACCTAATACAAGCACACAATCTCACAGAGTTGACTTGGTGATGCATAAATGCGATTGCAAAAGATTCCAATGTGGATGTGTGTGCAAACACTTAATTTTCTCACATAACACTGCAGAGAAACAAGGACTTGTAATTCAAGATCTAAGGGCAGAAGTAGCAAGAATAATTGTTGACAGTGAATCCTACTTCACAGATGATGAAAATCTTACCGTCTATCATTTTGATGGGAGTGTAGGAATTGTAAGTCGTAAAGGGACAAATTTTTGCACATGCACTGCAAATAGCTATGGAGAGGTATGTGTATGTATATTAGTTCACAACATTCTCTACACAGCACCTTGTGAGAACATGTATGATAATTCACACTGCTTAAAGTTCAGTGAGAAAAAAAAAGTTACACTGCAAGACATGGTCACAGATCTTCATGAGTGGTGCAAATCGGAAAAATTTCATGAGGATAATGAAGTGTACAATTTAGTACAGAGAGCACACAAATTAATTTTTTCACAGTTTAGCAAATTGTCAAGAAAGAGAAAAGTGACTGCACTTCATAATTATCGTAAAAGGGTCAAAAATGCAGTCACTGTGACTTACACAGTCAAAAAGAGGAAGAAACGTGGTTGATCTTTTAGAAAGATAAGAAATGTTTCATTCATGATTTATGATTATGAAATGATTCATGGTTAGGCTTTGGCTAACTAAAATGGTTCATTTTTTCACTTTGCTGCTACTGCCTTTGTTGCCATGGGTGTTGTACAGATGCTTTGTATAAAAACAAAATGTTGATTGTAAATAACTCACTAAATAATGCTTTTATTGAATGGTCTTTCTTTGGTTTTCACATTACAAAAAAAATTGACTACTTTCCTTTTTGTAATAAGGATCAAAGTCAAATTCAATTACAAAACAATTAATTAACAGTGTATTATAGGTATTTAATATAAAACAGCAACATATTACAACACAAAGGTATCTTATGTACCTTATATGTATGTACCTTAACTAGTTCATGTATCTTTTGTAGAGAATTTAAGTGCTTGGAACAGAATCGAATTACAGATTCAATTACAAATTTCAAAACAATTTTTAAAAGTGCAGTGGATTATAGGTATCTATAAAACACAGCATACAACATATTACCACAGAAAGGTATCATTAAACTGCTGTACCTTAACTAGTTCACATATCTGCCGTAGAGGATTTAAGAGCTTTAATTTTTTCTTTGAGGCACGAGTCAATAAACTCAAATGTGCCCCCTATTAAACCAGGTCCAAGGCCATGGGTTGCCAGTCCAAATGTCTCCCAGTTTCTCCTTAAAGTTGCCAGAAGTGTTTGTAAGGTTTTCCTGCAATTGAAGTACATAAAGCTTTTGGTTTCGATTTACAAATAACAATCAACATAAAATGTACATAAAATGTACTTTACCTGCAGGCTTCAGCTTTGGAAATTGAATCATGAATATCCTTGTTGTCACACATTTCCTGGACCACTTTCTTTTGTGGCGTAAACTTGGCTGCCAGGAACATCACATCACTGACAAGCTCACTGCATTCATCTGAAATGGAACATTATAAACAATTTGAATTTTTAGAAAAATGATAAGACCTAATCTAAAAAGACACTACCTTTAAAAATATTTACCTTCACACAGTTTAGTGCTCAGTGAAGTCAGTTTGGTCCGCTTGGTGGGCTGCACACCCATACCTGTAAGCTTTTCCTCTATGTTTTTCTTCTGTGCCTTTGCTTTTCGCAAATAAGATACCACAGTTTTGCTGGAGTAACATTCAGGTGGTGAACATCTCTTTAATTCACTTGTAGAGATCAGTTATCTGTAATAATAAATTAGAAAATGCTTAAGTATTTTTATCATGGCTAAATGACTAAAGCATACCTCAATCAAGTAAGCAATGCACCTAATCAGCCATGCCCACAGCATATTACTGAATTTACAGTGTGAAACCACAACAGTTCATAATTCAGCCTCAGAAAGGTAACCTGTTCTCTTCCGATTGTAAGTCCTTTAACCTACAGTTGATAAAAAGCCGAGGAAGCCTAGCCAACATCTAAAAAAGTTACGTTAGTTAATTATCCAAATTGCTATGAATATAAAAATTCTTAGTTTTATGACATCCGCACCAAATTAATTGTGAATTGGCTGCCATTTTTAAAAAGTGTAGAAAAAAAGTTGCAATGCAATGAAAGTTCCTTCAGATAATACATATTTGCTAATTGCGTAAATGTAAATTAACAACAGGAAAGAAATGTTTCTGGACCAAAAATGTAATAAGTTATAAGTATTACAAACATAGATGGTGATGGCACTATATTGTTTGTCCCAGTGACTCAAAAGTTGGCCAGGGGTCCATTCATGCCTACCTCAATCAGTGCACTCAATTTCAAATTGTACTTTATGTGGTTCATAGAGCTAAAGCAGCTCTTACAGCTGCTTCTCCAATTTGCATGTTTTGTGCACATACCTCTTCAGTCACTGAAAGCAGTCTGTGAAACATGATGTGCAATATTACATTAATTTCACCTATTCACTAATCCTTCTGCATTACCTCTTTGCCTGGTGAAAGTCTGACACTTTCAGTACGCTTTCTACAAGGAAGCCATCTGTAAAAGATGACAAAAGCTACAAAAAACTATTTCAGGGATTTTTTAGATGAACAAAATTTCCTTGGAATATTATAGATATAATCTTTCATCAAGACTAAAAAGATATTAGGGGTTGGAAACCTTCAAAACACATGGTTACACAAGCATTAGTAAGAGAGATTAGTACTTTTTTCTTTAATATGAATATACAATCTACCTCTTGCATTAAGTTCCTTTAGTAAAATAGCCTTATATTTTCATGTTTGTCAGGAGACAGCTTGGGCAGTACAATCTGCTGGTAGTGTTAAGATTCAGACTGTAAAAAGATTTAATCTGTTTTTGAAAAAAATCTGGCATTTTCAATCCTTAAAGTTTCATACACAATGACAGTAGCACTAAAAACGAGTAATTAAAACTAAAGATGCATTACAGGTTCTGAGTGCATTACATACAGAGTGCATAACTCAAAGGATATCACAAATGAAACCTCAGTTCAAACAAAAACTACATGATTTATCCATTTGTCTCTGCATAATGGTGACATGACAGTTATAGGTAATTATTACACGGCTCATTTGAATGCTTGATTCTGATTGGCCAGTCGCGACATTCCAAAGGTTGTTCTTTTCTAATAACAACCGCTCAAAACTAATAACACCCTGTAACCCGGATGCTGCAAATCATTTTGAGAGGGGCAGTTAAATATTACACAAAAAATAATTATAAATATGTATTTTAATAACATTATATTATATTTATGAATGATTAAACCAGTTTGCCTGTTCGTGACATTTGAACGTCGTTTCTTACTTTAAAACTGAAACTAAACGGCTTTTCCTCGCGGAAGGTCTGCATTCGGTAAAAATGAGCTAATAAAATATTTCAAATTCACATTTCATGTCCAGTTTATTTTAATGTAATAAGCGGGATAATGTACAAGCAGCCGGCTGTTATCGTGAAAGAAGCCCCTTCAGTGTGATACAAGATACTGATCACACTTGATCACACCTGATTCTTTCTGCGATAACAACCGGCTGCCTGTACATTATCCCTTACTTAATCAATTAATAAAATTATATATTTATTGTTATGCTGGGGTTATGGTGAGTGAGTTGATATCACACAATGATTACCATAAAGTTACCAACCCCTGTTTTAATCATATACATATGTGTGTGTGTCCTTAAATCCTAGTGGGACAATGTCTCCTGTATTGCCCTAAAGAATCTCTAATTTTTTCTAAGAGGAATTATTTGTTTAACCTCTCTCCACCACTTCCTCATCTATGCGTTTGGCAGTCTCTGCAAAGACAATGTAGACAAAATACAAATAACTACACTTTTGGAATATATATTTATATATACAGTATATACAGGGTTCCCACACATTCATCAACACCAAATTCAAGGACTTTCAACGACTTTTTCAAGCACATTTTGGTCAAATTTAAAACTGTTTTTGTGCCGTCGCTGGGCACTTTGGGAAAAGGATACCATTTTTTATGATTTCTCTCTTCACAAAGGGCCATTTCAGAAGTCTGTTAGCAAAGGGTACATGCAGTCACAGACATAAATAGACACCGCATTGAAGGCTTTGGCCTGTTGTTGTTATGGGTTCAACAATGCTGCTATATTGGAGAGGACAAGACATAAACAAAAGGGAGCTTCTTTGAATAAAAAGCACAATAACGTTTACATTTCACATCGGTTTTTTTAATGATTTACAGTGTACGTGGAGTATAAAAATGTCTTGTCTCGAGTTACTTGTAATATAGATAGTCAGACTTAGAAAATTGTTCGTTGTTTTGAGGAATTTAGAAAATTCACACTGGTCAATTAGTGATTTGGCTTATTTTTCATAGTAACTGTGGAGACATTCCAATGCAAGTATGGGATACTGTACAGTACAGGCGCCCGCTTATGATAGAATAAAGGACTGAAGCGGAGACAAGTATCACACAGAAGGGGTTTCTTTTGCGATGACAACCGACTGGCTGTACATTATCCTGATTTTAACATGGCTACTTGCCTCAAGAGCAAATTATATCATGTATTATGTATTGATTTTAAATATTTTATTAAACCATTTCTAACAAATGCAAACCTACTGCAGGGAAAACATTTTTACTTTTGGTTTTTAGGCAAGAAAAAANACTGTTGTATAGGGTACTGCCCCAATAACAGCTTGAGTAAATTTTTTGACTATTATTTCTGACAGTGCAGTAATAGACTCACCTGCTCCCAGTCTGGGACAAGCAGTATTTCAAAAATTCCTTATGCTAAATATCAACAATCTTTGAATTGTAGTATAATCACTGTATGACCAGGTGCAACAGACTAGAATGTTTACAGCTTCTTCCTAATTTTATAGAAAAACAATCAACAGTTACCTTTGAGGAGGTATTGGTGTTCATTACTGGAGCAGACAGTATTCCCCCATTGGGTTTCCAAGGACAACCACGAATCGACTTCTACACACCAGAAAATCGCAGACTTCCATTTGCATCCACATGTGGCAAGGTACTGTTTCTACCTCGAGGCATCCAGGAAGAGGAAGACTTAACAGACATGCTGAACACAGCACTCAAAGGATATCGTGGATTTGGAAAAATCTAAATAATTCGATGATTTGATTCTCTATTAATTCTTACCATTTTATTGTGTTCGGCAAAGTTTTTTACAAACCTCATTGCTAATATGTTCTTGTGAAATTGCAACAGAATGTACATTTAAATGTAATTTATACAATGTACATTTAGACAATAAAAGGCCAATTGCAAAAAACAATCTCTTTATTATATTTTTGTAACATTATTGAAGAAACTAAATGTATTCAAGTCAATGTCATGTAATTTTACACAAATAAATGACTTGATTTGTTTTTAATACTCATTATAAAAGATCTTAATGAAATTAAGAACTTAAAGTAATAGTTCACCCAAAAATGAAAATTCTGTCCTCATTTACTCGCCCTCTTTTTTATTTCAATCTTCCGCAGAACAAAAAATATATATTTTGAAGAATGTTGGTAACTGGCACCTATTCAGTTGCATTGGTTTTCTGTCCATACAATAGAAGTGAATGGGTACCACTGATGTTTGGTTACCAACTTCAAAATATCTTCTTTTATGTTCTGCAGAAGAAAGAAAGTCATACAGGTTTTAAATGAAACAAGCGTGAGCAAATGATGACAGAATGTCCATTTGTTTGGTGAACTAACACTTTAAGGTTGTCAGGTTTTTAATGACAATACAAAGCAAAATGAAAACTTAGTTTCTATTTGAATTGTATTTAAGTAAATTACTCTCTGTCATTGTCAATATTTTCAAGGAAGTTAATATTTTGCTCCAGAAGATCAGTTCCTAAATCATCCCGCCTCCCACCAAGTGGGTTGACAAGCTTCACAAGCTGTTCCATGTGTCTGTCTTGGAGGTTTAATTGGTTGGCAGGAATCTCAACAGCCTCTGGCCAGTGGAATACAGTATGAGAACCAGGAGGAACAACAACTTCTGCAGCTGGGGGAGTGTTCATTTCTTCAACTGGTTCCTCATCTACTCCAAGAATTCCCTGTATACCAGTCTGGTTTCGATGTAGCTGCAAGAGACATCCTCGAATAAAGATCTGGTGGGGAGACATGTAACGTGCAGTTCGTAGCTTGTGGTGGTTCCACTGATTAACAAACAGTAGCAGATCTCTGTTGATTCTGGGTATATACACATAATGCAGTGCCCAGAGATGCATTTCATTGGTGCTGTCAATTTTACCCTCACTCTCCAAAAGCATGAATAAGGTGTAGTAAGTATTAGTGATGCCCCGCCAAACATCACCCCACAGTCTCTCAATCCTGTGATTGTGCGTGCTCCTTCCTCTCAGAGCACTTCCTCTGTTTGAGCCCCTAAAAACGTTCATGAAAAGACAGACTGCATTATTCTCCCCTCCAAAATCACAGCGGACTCTTGAAGGTAGTCCGTGTTTACCAATGGCCTCTACAAAATTATCAAAAACAGTGTTGCTCTGATTGTTGTCAGAAGCCTTCAAGAAAACAACAAGTCTGCTGTAGCCATCAATTCCACCGTGTATGACAATTCGCCACCTTAAACAAATGAAGAGAGGGTTATTAGATGGAAAAAATACTGTAGCATTGATAAAACTAAAATAATTAGGCCTACAGTATGTGACTGGCCGTCATCTCAAAAATTTGTATACAAAGTACTGGAAAGTAACACTACTTGATTTGTTTGTATTTGCTCCCATCTGTAATATCACAGGAATATATATCTGGTAAATGTATTTGTTGGTTTTAACACAGTGCTACTTTATCTTTGTAACCTAATAGAAAAAAAGAACTTTATTACCTGATTAACTTGTGATTGCCATCCAAGTGCCATAATGAGTTTGGGCCTGCAACTTTATAGATTCTTCTGTGTAGTCTTCGCTTGGTGACCCTCTGGGCTGCTCCCATTGGATTGGTCCTGATTAAACTTTGTCTCACTCTGTGCCGCTGCACTACAATCCCCTGACCTGCCAGACGCGCTCTCACTGCTTCTGCCCCAAGCTCATCATTGCCTCCAACTAGTTCTCTGACTAGGTTATCAAGATCAGAGTCTGATAGATTGGTGTATCTGTCTCTAAGTGAAATGTTGAATTTCCTGTTAATAGAAAAAACAGCACATGAGAGACTGAACACAATATAATTAAATAATTGTCTTGCTAAATATTAAGTGAATAATGTACCCAATGCATATCAGATACAATGCTAACATTTTTGATATTAGAAGCACATTTGATATATCTTCTCTATCCATCTCAAAAATTTGAGAAACACATATATCTGCACTTTTAAATTATACATAAATGCATGAAAGATGAAACAATGTGGATGTTGCAATAGTTTCAAGTTCACTAAATATCTGTACAATTTAAAGCATAAGGAGAGTATAAACTGCTGAGAACAATAACCTCACCTTAAACGTCGCTTTACTGTTCGTTTGGACACTCCCAAGATTTCTGCCATCTGTTTTGTTGAAAAATTATATTCCAGCAGAAACTGCAACTGTTCCTGTGTAATGGAATATTGTGGACGACCAGGTAGACCCCTCACCAATGGAACACTGTAAGCCTGGGGGACTAAGGTTAACAGAATAACAGGTTAAATAACAAATCATAAACAAATCGTAGCCAAGTGATTAATATTTCAGTCAGTCTGGTTATGTGGACCATACCTTGCAGTTGAGTTAAAGTTTCCAGAATATGATTTCCAAATCATATTTCCAAACACTTTCCAAAGTTTCCAAACACAATCCAGGATAGCATTTGCTGTTTCTGCATCCAGGAGTCGCACTCTGGACCATACCACACTTCTGGCCATTGTCTGCATTCTGTAGTTCATAAACATAATTAATTAGGTACTCTGTCTTAGACTTTGAGGCTAGTTAAATATACTGCATAACTACTAGTGGCAAATAAAAAATATGTTGCGTTTTGAAAAGAGGTTATCAGTAAAGTTTAGTTTAGTAAAAAATTGTAATGTGAATATTTGCTGTTGTTAAACTCAATGACAACACCCTTAAGAAATTAACCATGATGGCATGGCATTCAAGTTGCTGGAAGTCAGCCATCTTATAAATGTAATGTTTTTGGACATACCTGGTTATGATAATATTC
>NC_079911.1:2362747-2417325 GCF_024868665.1 Triplophysa rosa
GAATGTTCCACCAGGAAGGAGTTGTGAATGAGAATGAGCGGGAAAGCGATTTACTGCCCTTATGGGAAGGCAGTACAAGATGCCGCTGGTTTGCTGAATGCAGGGATCTTGATGGGGTGTAGGAGTGCAGGAGGGTGTGAAAGTATGTCGGTGCAGATCCAGTGATAGATAGGTAGCCAGTGGAGAGAGATGAAAAGGGGTGTCACATGAGCCATTTTGGGCTTTTGGAAGACGAGGCTTGCTGCTGCTTCCATTTATCACAAGACACCCTCAGCCAAGGGAGGCCCACCGCAGGTTGTTCAGACCTGGGTGTGTGTCTCATTGTTACAAGGTCATCTGGCAGCCTATGCTGTGTCCATCCATCTAAACCACAGCCATTGGCTTCTTCTTTCTGCACCACTGGCCAGTTCTTGATTATCCTCCACTGGACCTGTCCTCTGAGAGTGACCTATTTGTCAACTACGGTGACCTCCGCATTTAACCCATCCAGAGAGTAGTGAACTCATGCACTGCAAGTAGTCACATATACACCAGAAGCAGTTGGCAGCTACCACTGTAGCTCAAGGGCTCGTTACCCGTTGGCCCTGAGAATCGAACCAGCAACCTTCTGGTCCTGCTACCCACAGCGTTAATGCGTGCTCAGTGCCCCCGGTCCCGTGTGGCATACCATTACAACACATTACCAAAATCAATACAACCATACACGCCACCCCATTGGCTATGGTTGTTCTAGCCCCACTGGCTCCGTTATTGCAAGCTCAGTGCCCCCTGTCCCGTATGACATAACATTACAACACATTACCATTACCTTGTCGCAACCATACATGCCACCCCGTTGGCTAAGGCTGTTCTAGCCCCATGGGCACCGTTTATGTATGCTCAGTGCCCCTGGTTCCATTTGGCGTAACATTCCAACTCAAAACACCATTTTATTATGTGGTCACTTGGCAGCCCATTTGCTTCCTTCCGTTTTACCACAGCCAGTGGCTGCTTCTCTCAGCAACAGTGGCAAGTTCTTTGTCTACCGTCTGTTGGGCCTGTCCTCTGATCTTAAGCAGCCTTGTAGTGGAATTGGAAACAAAGCCCCTACAGCTCACTTCCATCGGGAAGCTTATTCTGTCTTTATACCAAATCTTGTATATGATATTTGGTGCTACTAGATCGAATCATTGGTCAAATATGCAAATAAAATTTCAATGCACAAAGTCAGCTCTTCCGTGTAGTAATAAGCGGTTATGAGGGACAGGTACTAATCCGGTTTTAAGGGGGCATTAATAATGAAACCAACTTGAAACAACAGTTCCTATTATACCTGTATTTCATTTGTTTTAGGGGAAAATAATCTAATCACACTCTCAGTCTGTCCTAATTGAATCACCATCTATCAGAACCTTTAGAACAACAGTTAAAGTGTGCAAAAACATAAAACAAATCAAAGTTATGTAATTAACATATCAGTAAAATATGTTTTTTGAAGTGGTTTATGGTACTTCGGTACTTTGGGCAGGCAAAAAAAAGGCTGGCTAGAGAGCCAAATCAGTCACCAGTTCACCAGGGATTCCTGGTGCCCCCAATGGCCAGTCCGGGCCTGAATCCATATCCAACCGAACAGAACAGCTCGGCTTCAAATAATGTACAGAGACCAGTACTGTCACAGTCCCTGTTTGCATCTTCCTTGTCCTGTCTTGTGAACTCTTATTTTGAAAGTCTGGTTCTAATGTTGTTCTGTTCCCTCACATTTCCTCAATGTTCTGTTCCCCTGTTTGTTTCCGTGGACATATGGTAACAGATATGGAGATGGGTGTAGCGAAAATGACTAATTAGTGCATTGTATTCCACTGTGCATTCATAGCCATGCCTGTTCTGAGTTTGGTTGTCAGTCGTTGTTTGTGTCGTGCCTTGTTAGTTGTTTCAATTTAGCAGACTTTAAGTATACCAATTTAGTATAGCAAAAGTACAATCACATGGCATTTTGATTAAGTACATAAATATGTAAATTAATTTGCAGTATACTTAGCATGAAATAAATGTATTTCAAATACATTTTAGTATATTTATTTTTCACTAGGGTAGTACACCCCAAAAACAATATCCAATACAACCACAAGTCGACGGTGGGTGAGGAGAGACCCCCTCATATTATTGTAAAGCGCTTTGGGTGTACAGCAATACACAATAAAGCGCTATATAAATGCCTCATTCATTTGTCATTTGATGTTTTCTACCATGTGCCATATCAAAACACTTCTTCTCACTTGTTCTCATTTGTTTGTTGCCATTTGGACCAAATACTCTTAAAAAGATCTTTGCCATTTGTAAAAGTTTGACAAAACAGCCATCAGGTATGTGATCAGCCCAGGACAAAAAAGAAGGAAGACTGCACGCACCCTCGCCCAACCCCAACCCCCCCCTAAATAGTCTTTAATGTAACTTATTAAATGTAATATGATTAAAAACACTCAACTGTTTGCCAAAAGTAGATCGTTTTCACTTAGCAACACAAAACCATATTATAATTACCAAACTCTGACTGGCAATTTTGGAAATATAAGTTCAAATGTTTATTAGTTTAACAGTCACCTAAACAATATTGAATAAAATAGGTAGATGCTTTGTGCAAATATCTTATGCTATTGTCAGATAAGATGGCATTAACAAATGGCACGTCTTGAATAGTTTATATTAGGCTGGCATTACTTTACATTTTATTGTAATCAGCAATAATTCATCAAACAATAATTGAACACAAAAAGTAAAGAACAGTGCCCTCAAGAGACTACCATACACAGCCACTAGATAGCGCATCTACGTCATTCATACAGCGTTTGTCCGCATGCGGTTTTTGTAAATTTAAATGTATACATTGAATAGAAACTTCGACGCGTTTCGACTTCGGCCATTAGTATAGTTTTAAGTCATTAAATCAAGGAATGGCCTATTTTAGTCTCTGTATATAGATAATATTAAGCATATCACATAGACGTCTCAACTTCCAGACTCGGGATTTTTTGTATACGTTACAAAACGCTGTTCAGTTCCCCACTTAATTAAAAATGACACCACGCACTTTTCTGTTTACCAACAGCTGTGTTTGGCGTTGATTTTTCACGGACTCTCTGGATACATAAAGATAGCTCGCAAAAGTATGTTCTTAATGAAGAGATCGCTCTGGATTTATAAGGAGCGTGTGCATGATGTAGAGAGCGTAGAAAGGATCCTGTTGGCTGGCTATAATGACTCCGCGCACAAACCCAAACCCCCACCCCCCAATCAAGTCACGAATGAAAATAAATCGAATTTATGCAATTTACGCGGGGGATCCCAGCGAGGTCAAAAAATACTGAAATACGAATTTATATGGAAAAATCACATCCCTAAACCATGTTAAAAATGTGCCCCATATCTGTTCAGCCATGGCATGTAAGGCCTTTCATGTGATGCCCAAATGTACTTGCTTTCTTTGAGGGGTCTGAATTTTTTATCTAAAATGTTATGTGAAAAACATAATGACTATGCATAGCCAATGACAATGGATTTTTCCTCTGTCTCTACATTTAAATAGTCTTGTTTCCATATTGTATACAGTATGGCGCAGCGCACTGTAATGACAATAACAATCGCTTGTCACCCTCGAGCTCCACCTGTCCATCTGTTTACGGGGGTATTGTGCCTGTGCGGCATCGCTAGCATGCTCACTGCAGCACGAATGTCTTCAAATTTGCTTTGGAACAGCAGCAGCAGTGTCAGCACATCTAGGTCTGCCAAGATCAAATGCATTGACATGCCATGGCCACTAACATGTTAAAATTTTGAATCTTAGTATCTTAATGAAGAGATTATTTAAGAACTTTTCTTCTTAGACAGTTCAATGTGTAATAAGCAAACTTTAGCATTACAGCGCTGTGTTCTTTTTGTGTTACAATACTGTAATTTATACTGTAGCTTCTGTACCTTCTGTAGTAAATGTTTTATTCTCTTTGTTCTGTTATAAGTGTAAGACAAGCCTCACTAGTTTTCAGCTCTGTGTTTGCGAAGAGTTATCATTCCAAAGGCGAAGTACCAAACTTCAGTGAGGAAACACCATCAGCTACCAAAAGGTATTTCATGTGCTGCTTTTTTGGTTGTTGCACACACATGTTGTAGACACATGTGTAAACTATACCTAATTAGCATTTGCAACACTAAAATCTAAAAATAAGACCAATGACATTTCTGCAGGAAGGTGTTTTTATTTCTCTCTGCTAGTTACAGTATGTTATAAGTGGAATACAAGGCTCACATATATTCAGCTCTGTGTCTTTAAACAGTCATCAGTCCAAAGGCGAAGTACCAAACCTCAGTGAAGATACACCCTCAGCTACCAAAAGGTATTTTATCTGTTTTTATTGTTGCTCACATATAGACTGGGATCTTGGACTATTTAGCACAACATGTGACATTAACATAAAGTTTGTGTTTTCCATATGAGAAATCAGTGCTGAGTCATGGTTTAGATGCTACGGGCATGGTTTCCATTTGCTTTTGACTGAGGCATGTGTAAAAATGAGACTACTGTCTCAAACTGCCTTAAAGTGTCTAGTAATCCTAAGGAGCTTCATTGGCTGGATCAGGTTTAAGTAATGTACCCCTATTTAATAAGGGGTGGATCTAAACTTTGCAGGACACTGGCTCTCCAGGAACTGAGTTTGAGACTTCGCTCACTCGTTCACTCATTCACTATTCAAGTTTTTTTTAGCACTTTTCACAGTTTACACTATTGCAAAGCAGCTTTACATAAGGGCACAATATAAAAACACAAATCACAAAAAGAAAATAAAGTTATATCAAAAATACATTTTAATTTAAATTAAAAAAACATATAAAAATAAATGTGGATTCATTGTTATAGTCTGGAGTTGGTGTCAACTAAAAGTCCTTGCAAGGGCCGGTGTAATTTTTCCGCATGTGTCTTGGTGAGAAAGCAGGATCCGGACTGGAGCTGGCATATCACTAGTAACCTAAGGTGAAAACAAAGCAAAAAGAGAATAATTAGCGTAGCAGCTGTTCATAGCCTATTAATTAGAATCATTATTATATAGAAGAATTAATTATTTATGTATGCTAGGCACACTGAGATGCACTTAGTTAAAACACTTCTATGGCCCCTAAATAGAATGTTTTCAGGATTGTTGGAGAACAAGGGTGCACCTTAAATGTGCCCAAGCTGGTTACCCAGTCCCTGAGCACGGAAGAAGATGCTGTTTCTCGTTGCCATACTTCAGAAATGCCTGCATGTCTTCCTTCAAAAAATCTGAATTTGGTAACATCTCAAGCAGTTCCTTTTTATGGTCTCTGTGGCACGCCTGATACCTGATAAATACATAAATAGATGTCATTTCTCAAATGCCACAAACACCAGCACGCACCAGAAGCATTCCTATAGTGTCAACATGACACCATTACGTCTCGTTCCCTTCTCAGGGAACCTGGTCACATGTGTAATCTGGAACATTTTTAAACTGTCAAGCAATTTTGAGTGACAGTTGGGTTTGTGAAATATTTAACAGTTTCCTTGACTGAGACAATAAAAAAATCCAAGAGCCTCAGCAATAAAATGAAATGTGAAAGATGATTTGAAACAAACCAAATGTATAATAAGACAGTGAAGGTCCATGAGCAAACGTGTTAGTTCATTTCCAATTGCATAAATGTGACAATAATAATGCAGTTTGTTTTTGTAAAACTGTACCCTGTTAGTATTTGCAACACTAAAATCTCTAAATGAGATTGGGAAACTTTTGCACTAACACTTTTTTCTCTGTTCTTTATGTTGTTAGTGAAAGACCAGGCTCACATGTATACAGCTCTGTGGAAAGTCACCATTCCAAAGGTGAAGTACCAAACTTCAGTGAAGAAACACCATCAGCTACCAAAAGGTATTTTATATTTTGAAATTAAAATAATAAGCCAAGTGTAATATTTAAAACATTTTTGTCTGTGTATGGTTCCTTTTTTTTGTTCTAGTAGTGAAAGGCAGAAAGGAACGGTACATATTGGTGCAGAGATTAAACGATGGAGAGATTTAAAATTACATAAGGGAATGAAGAGTGATGTAGAACTGGCAACTTTTCTTTTGAACAGGTGTGTACACAAACACTTTTTTTTAGATCTTTTAGGTAGGATTTTTCACAGTGTTCAGCAATCATGTAGATATGTTTTGAGTTTTAGTCACACATTACCTGAAGTGGGTGTATTGTAGATGACACGTCTTTCCTTTTACCCTAAGGCACCAGCCAAGGAATTTCAATTTGACTGTAGAATAATGATGCAAACATAGCTATTACCGTGTAGTTTATTATCTTAGCTTTTCTGAAAGATTTGTGTGAGATTTTTGCTAAATTTGAGAGCCTCTTCCAAAGAAGACAGTTGTAATAAAATTTAATTTATTTAACAAAATATGTACATAAATAACTATAAAAATCAATAGTATTAACATACTAATGGATAGTAAGAAATAAGAATAGATATAAATCAAGTTCAAAGGATGAAAAATGTGAAAGAGGTGAAATTAGATGCTGGTTTGGTATAGTTATATTATGTTTTCTTATGAAAAGATTAGCTGTTTTGTTCCTGTTATCTAAGGTGGAGACCTTTTTTCCAATTAAACAACAAATGATTTGTTATACTATAGACGGTTTCACCGTCAACAACGTAAACCTTAATGGGCAAGTGCGCTTTTTTAGCTCAAACTTACATTTTGGTAGATTATTTCTGATAACAAGCTAAAGAAATAACCTAAGGATAAAATAAGTTACAGTATACTAAGTAAACATAAGTGTGCCAAGTAAATAACATTAGTTAACAAGTTACAACTATGGCCGTTTCTCAGTTCCAAGAACACAAAGAACAGACTTTTGTCCTTGCTAGTTTGGACTTGGCAAGTTCAGACTCTTTATAACAAATGGAACAGCATAGTACTTGGTGTCACTTAACCGCAGTATCAAACACGTGCAATCCATGTCCTAGTTCATTTAAAAATGAAAAATGAAAAAAAAACAAAGACAAGACCGGAGAGAGCACGTGGCTCCACAATAAATACGTTTGGGTACTGCCACGATCCTGACACAAGACTAGAAAACCTGAACAAGGAAGCAGGATCGTGACAATTTTCATTAAAAAAATATTATTATTTGATTCTGGCAACAAGTGCCTGCTCTGATTATCTTAACTGTTTTTATGTTTATAATAAAATGAAATATTATATAAAACACAACCCTTTGTTGTGAAGTATAAGATGTTTGTAAAATATGAAATATACAAGCAAATAATTTACTCAAAACTACAGACAGAGCTCCAGTACGAAGTTATAGCTGCTCTGTGGGATTTTTAGTGGCCACTAGCGGTGAGTTTGAGAATTGCAACTAATCTTGCAGTCCTCCACTCACCCCTCCATTTCAAAGCATGACGGTGCCTGCCACAATGCAAAACTATTTTTTCTACACTTAGAAGGAAAAAACTTTACTTCTCTCAGAGGTTATGCCCATTTGTAGCTAAAGCTATCAAACAACAGTTCCCTTTCTTTCAGACTCTCAACGTTGTGTCGAACTGACAGATGGGGTTCGTCTTGAGAACCTATCAACTTCTGACTAGTTTAGAAAAGGCCAATGAAATTGGCGAATGAAATTTGCATGCCGGACTCCGCCCCCGGATATCCGGGTATAAAAGGGAGACCAAGGTGACCGCGCAGGCCCTGGGCCGGGCGATGTCCACACTTGTGGTCCAGGAGAGGCACCTCTTGGTCAACCTTGCGCAGATGCGTGACGCCGAGAAAGTCAGCTTTCTCGACGCACCCATCGCACAGGGCGGCTGTTTGGTGACACTGTCGAGGACTTTTCCCAGCAGTTCTCGGCAGTAAAGAAGCAGACGGAGGCGATTAGCCACATCCTACCCCACCGCGACTCGGCCGCCCACCTGCCTTTGAGATCCCGTGCGGCGTCTGCTCCCCAGCAGCCCCGGCCCTCTTCGACGCCGGCTCTGGCTCCCCCGACCCCGGCGGCCCCCCAGAAAAGGACTTTGAGGAGGAGACCACCGCCCCGTCAGCAGCCATCGCGGAAGCAGAAGCGGCCCTGATGGGAAGACCCCATAGAGATTGACACCATCGGGCCCGACCCCAGCCATTACATCGCTGGTCGGTCGATCCGGTATGGTCCCTGCCCCTGCCTCCGGGGGCCTAGCGCCCACTTTCTCACAAAAAGAGTTTCTTCTCTCTCTGGGTGTTTTTCACAGCCTCTGCACGACGGTGTTCGGCAGCCCGACATGGCGTCACGGCGAGACACAATGTCGAGCATACTCTGCAGCCCTCACCACTCTCAAATCGACGCTGCATCGCCAGGCAGGTAAGTCAGCAGAGCCGATCTCCTCCCCGGTGGCCTCCCCACGGCGAGGGATCCACACTGCCAGCCATCGAACCACCCCCCGGGAGGTCGATGAAGCAGATCGTACCCCTAGTCCCGGTCTCAGTCCCTGGGAGCCTGGCTAGAGCTTCCCAAACCGTCACGGTGGCTACGGGATACGATCCGTCTCGGCTACGCGATCCAATTTGCCAGATGCCTGCCCAAGTTTCAGGGCATCCTCTCAACCTCAGTCAGAGGCAAGGATGCTCCCGTGCTTCGGGCCGAGGTTGCCACCTTTCGGGTGAAGGAAGCGATCGAGCTCGTCCCTCTAGCCAAGATGTTCAATGGGTTTTACAGATGTACTTTATCGTCCCCAAGAAAGGCGGGGGGTTACGTCCCATTCTAGATCTGCGTACCCTGAACAGGCACCTACACAAGCTGCCGTTCAGGATGCTCACGTAGAAGCGCATCCTGGTGTCTATCAGATGTCAGGATTGGTTCATGGCAATCGACCTGAAAGACGCATACTTTCATGTCTCGATTCTCCCTCGTCATCGCCCATTCCTACAGTTCGCTTTTGAGGGGCGGGAATATCAGTACAGAGTCCTCCCTTTCAGTCTGTCCCTGTCCCCACGAGTCTTAACGAAGGTCGTGGAAGCCGCCCTTGCTCCCCTCAGGGAGAGAGGTGTGCGGGTACTAAACTATCTTGATGACTGGCTCATTTTGGCACACTCGCGAGATCTGTTGTGTACACACAAGGACCTGGTGCTCCGGCACCTAGATCGTTTGGGACTACAGGTCAACCAGGAAAAGAGCAAGCTCTCCCCTGTGCAGAGCATCTTTTTTCTCGGTATGGAACTCAACTCTGTCTCCATGACAGCGCGACTGACTACTGAGCGCGCACAGTCAGTGTTCAACTGCCTGAACCTTTTCAAGCAGTCAGCGGTCCCCCTGAAACAATTTCAGAGGCTCCTGGGACACATGGCATCCTTGGCGGGGGTGATACCCCTCGGGTTGATGCACATGAGACCGCTTGAACACTGGCTACAGAGTCGAGTTCCCTGGAGAGCGTGGCACACCGGCAGCAGGCGTATGGTCATCACACCTCTCTGCCGACGCACCCTAACCCCATGGTCTTCAATGACCTTTCTACGGACAAGGGTCCCTCTCGGGCAGGTTACGAGGCGCGTCGTGGTGATGACGGACGTCTCCCTGCAGGGTTGGGGTGCTGTGTGCAACGGGCACGCAGTGTCAGGGCGATGGACGGGCCCCCGCCTGCGCTGGCATATCTACTGCCTAGAGTTGTTGGCTGTGCTACTTGCACTGAAGAGGCTACAACCTCTCGTGCAGGACAAGCACGTGCTGGTCCAGTCGGACAGCACAACTGCCGTAGTGTATATCAACCTCCAGGGTGGCATTCGCTCACGGCAGTTAACACAACAGAAGTTGATAAGTTCTCAAGACGAACCCCATCTGTCGGTTCGACACAACGTCGAGAGATCGACAGAAAGGGAACTGAGGTTACATCCGTAACCAAGACGTTTTCACTTACATTGCTAAAGTTGGATTAGTTTACCGGTCCGGCATAAAACAAGCAACTTCGGCATCGCTTTGAAAACATTTGTCTTTCATCAGCGCCTTCCATTTGGGAATAGCTACACTAATGTTTATCCTGGATTTCTGTCATCGTCTGTCCCTACTTTTTCTGGCAGCATTACGTTTGCTCTTCTTTGCTGACAGAGATTCACGCTCTGTCTGCTCTTGTGTACAATATGCATGGTCCTCCATTTGATCAAAACTTCCAACAAAGAACTATCTATTTTTCGAATAAGCCAGACGAGGACTACTACTACTTCTACTACTACTTTTTGCATCTTCAACTTAGTGACGATGCAAGCTACCTTAGAGAGAGGCATTCATGGCACATTATAGTAAGCTGATGGATAAATGAAGAAAAAGCAGAACATTTACCAGGAGTTGCAAAAATACATATTCTGATAATTATATATAAAAGTATATTTTTATGTGAAATACACTATATGCGGTATATATATGGGGAAAGGGCTTCTCCACAGAAAGTGATAAATACATGACAGTTGTTGAAATTGTTGCATGCAGAAACAGGCACGGATGGCCATTTGGAGCTCTCGGTGGGCCAGAGCTCATGTGGGCCAGTACAGCTCAATGTGTCGCGTTTGGAACTCAAACAGACAGAGGGGACTTCCGACTACTGAAACGCTATTGGAAACTGATGGAAGCGGGTTCCCCGACCAGCGGAATGCGATGTAGAACAAACGGTTGGGAAACCTGCGACAAACGCTAGAGGCTGTGGCCTTTAGTCGCCTCGTTAGAGCGCCTGTCTCCCATGCCGGACCGATCGCCGGTTTGAAGCCCGCTCGTCGCGGATGCGAGTAAGGCCGGAACAGTAGCAAACTCGGGAAACTCGTTGTACTCAGGAAAGCCTTTAGAAATGGAGACAAGTGGACTTTTGGACTCGGTCATGAAGGCAGTCTGCGTCACGAATGCGGTATCGTGATCTGAGGACTTTTCCATCTCTTCAAATGCGGTAACTGTCATATTTTAACTAGAACAGTTCTACTTGCATTTAGTTAAAAATGACTCATTCTATTACATTTAGTGGTTTCTGTAATACCGCTTTGGCTTTAACGTATGATTCGCGTAATGACTAATATATATTTTAAGAAATGGAATCGGATCACTTTCTCTCTTGCACCGCCCACTCCCTCATTTCTTCTCACAGCATTGACACCCATTTAGTCCGCATTTTTCAAAACGACAGTGAGGTAAACTGTAGCTGAAGGTACCTTTTTATAATCTGAAGAAAGGTTCTTCAGACGTTAAAGCAGAAATGAACCATTCAATCAAATGTACAATACTTAGTAAACTTACTTTCACTTAAATAAATAAAAAAACATATAACAGATTCGATACATGTAACCATTTAAGAAAAAACGTGATGTTTTGTTATGCCCTTTGGAGCAAGGGCGCCACCATCTTGCAGCGCCACGGCATGTGACATCACCGGGTTGGTTTGCTACATTGCAATATTATCCGAGCAATTGAGCAGTGAGGAAAAACAATCATTTCCTTACTTTTTGAATACGCACTTGTTTTGAAATGGATGAAGACGAACTAGAACGAGCTGATGAGCACATGATCAGTCCTACTGCTTATGCATTTGAGCCAACACGCCAAGGGGACATGGCAATGTATCCGTTATGGGTGGAAGAAGGCTGGTTTGGACTAGGGCCAAGTTATTGTTGTTTTACCCCCTCGTGAGTCTTTGTTTTGTGAATAAATCATTGTTTTGTTATGATCCTGTCTGCACTTAGGTTCTCTGTCCGCACATACCATGACAAAACCAATATATGAACTTAGCATGTACAGTGAGGGAAAAAATATTTGATCCCCTGCTGATTTTGAAAGTTTGCCTGCTTACAAAGAAATGAAGGGTCTATCATTTTTATGGTAGGTTTATTTTAACTGATAGAGACAGAATATAAAAAAATCAGGGGAAAATGTTATTTGATTTTTAAAATATATATATATTTAAACTGATTTGCATTTCAGTCAGTGAAATAAGTATTTGATCCCCTACCAACTAGCAAGAATTCTGGCTCCACAGATTGGTTATGTGCCTATATGGACCGCAGATTAGTCCTGTCACTTTAAGAAAGTACTCCTAAATAGAGCCCTGCATTTCAACCCGGGCCCGGCGGGCCCTGACTTATTTACGCCCCTCGGGCCGGGCTTCGGGCCAATTTTTACGTCATAGCTCACAAGTGGGCTGGGCTTCGGGCTTGTTTTAGGCTTGTCCTCCTTTTTATATATTAGACATTCATTAATATTTTTAATATATATTAGAAATTCAGTAAATAAAGAAAGCGATAAGAAGTTGATGATGATTAATTTAAAACATCGAACACGTTTACATATCACGCTGACACACATTACACATTCTGCTTACGCGCAGTTACGCCCACGTCTTCACACAGGTTTCCCTCGTCCACTATTCACCTCACGTGCAATGGAGAACATAAAGAGAAAAATCGCAAATGGCGAACTTAAAACACAGAAAAACAAAGAGGAAAGCCAAACTTCTGGGCTGTTTTTCTACACGATGTTCTTTAAGAGATTGTTCTTGTGGCTGTCGTTTTCTGTTTGGGATTAGACTTTTTTCATTGGTAATTGTTGCCTAAGTGTAAGGTAAGACAATCTGCATGTTGTTGTTATTATTATTATTTTAAATTGTTTCGATTTTACATGTTTTCGTTTGTTTTCAGCACGTTGTTTGCCGTTGCGAGCACCTCAGTTTATAAAAAGTGCCCTTTTACTGTTGTGGTGATAATAAACGTTTAAACTAACATTGTGATATGCTTAAATTGAGTTTTTTTTCTTTATTTAAAAAAATCTTTGGATTTTATTGCAGGCAAGCCAAGTGTTGATTTGATAGACTAAATTGATCAAACGTAGTGAACTCACCATTCGCCGCTAGCCGCTTGGTCGTCTATTTAAAAAACAAAAAGTTTAATGTACCAAACAAAAAATGCTCCAAATTTTTTTACAAATTAACTTAATAAAGGAAAAAATATATATAACTACTTTGCTATTAAAAACAACAAATGGAACTATTTTAATGGCTGCAACAGTAGTATTGGCTGTGTAATGGGATTTAAAAAAAAAAAAATCGGGCTCTAGGCGGGCTCATGCCGAATTCTGATAAGCTTGTCGGGCAGGGCCGGGCTCGGGCCTGAGTGTCTCGGGCCAGGGCCGGGCTAGGGCCTGGATTTAAGGCCCGTGCAGGGCTCTACTCCTAAATCAGCTTGTTATGTATATAAAAGATGCCTGCCAACAAAATCTGTATCTTCCATTCAACATCTCCACCACCATGGTCAAGACCAAATAGGTTTTAAAGGATGTCAGGGACAAGATTGTAGACCTGCACAAACCTTGAATAGGCTACAGACAGAAGCTTGGTGAGAAGGAGACAACTGTTGGTGCGATTATTTGGAAATAGAAGAAATACAAAATAACTATCAAATGCCCTTGGTCTGGAGCTCCCTGCAAGATTTCCCCAATGGAGTAAAGATGATCATGAGAAAGGTTAAAGATCAGCCCAGAACTACACGGAAGAAGCTTGTTAATGATTTCAAAACAGTTGGGACCACAGTTAGTAAGCAAACCATTAGTAACACGCTATGCCGCAATAGATTGAAATCATGAGCACCCGCAGGGTCCTCCTGCCCAAGAAGGCCCGCCTGGCTCGTCTTAAGTTTGACAATGAACATAAAAATGATTCAGAAAAGGCTTTGGCGAAAGTGCTGGCAATGCTGTGAGACAAAAATTGACTCCTGTTTTTGGAGGGAGAGAAATGCTGACTATGACCCCAAGAACAGCATCCCTACAGAGACGCACAGTGTTGGAAACATTATGTTTCAGGGCTTTTTATCTCCGCTACGGATGACTTCACCGCAATGAGAGGCTGAGGGACAGGCCCATGTACCGTAAAATCTTGGACGAGAACCTCCTCCCCTTAACTAGATCACTGAAGATGGGTCGTGGATGATCCTTTAACATGACAAAGACCCAAAACATATTGCCAAGACAACCAAAGAGTGGCTTAAGGAGAAGTACATTAAATGTCCTAGCTAGCCAGTCTCTAGACCCTAGTCCTATAGAACATATGTGAAGGAGGCAAAAACTCCAATTTACTGAGTGACAGCCAAGAACCCTTAAAGATTGACAGAGGAGTGGAGTAAAATGTATCCTGACACATGTGCAAACCTGGTGACCAACTATCAGAAATGTCTTACCTCTGTGCTTGCCAACAAGGGTTTCTCCACCAAGTACGAAGTTCTTTTTTCTCGGGGATCAAATACTTATTTCTCTGACTGAAATGCAAATCAATTTATAACCTTTATATAAAAAAATTTCCCTTGATTTTTTTAAATATTTCTGTCTCTATCAGTTAAAATAAACCTATCATAAAAATTATACACCCTTCATTTCTTTGTAAGCAGGCAAACTTACAAAATCAGCAGGGGATCAAATAATTATTTCCCGCACTGTATTCTAATTGTCTACGAACATATTAAGGTAATGTTTTGATTTAATACAGTAAAATTATTACTTAAAGCTTTTTTAACTGACCACAGATTTGAACTGTAAACACATACATTGTCACCTAAACAACTCTTAAAATGACATTTTGTGATAACAAATTCATTTCGAGAAATATAGCTGTCAAATGTCCACACAAGTCACCTCCCAATGCACCCTCTATAAAAGGGGGGAGCAAGGACACATTCGGGTATTTTAACTATTCTTGACAAGATGTGAACTTTGAATTGTAACAGTACTTGGGCTGCTACTGATGACGTTTAACAAGTCCACAAGAACACAAGTACAGACAAGTACGCATATTGAGAAACGGCCTAGCCAGTATTATTTTGGATTGCCAGTAGAAGAACCAGGGACAGACTGGCCGTCTGGAGCACTGGGAGTTTTCCTGGTGGGACGCTTCTCATGTGAGCAGCCTCGGGCAGCGTTAACGTCCAATGTGTATGCACAAATGCGGTGCAGACACAGGAGTCACTGTTCACAATGCATGTGTGTTGAGCAGACGCAGGAGCCTGCGTTCTACGTCATCACCACATGTATGCGTTTGTGTACTCTTTTGGGTGCACGTTGGAGACTGACGCGGATGTCAGGAATTTGTTGAATAAAGTCGGTTTTTTTTGGTGCACAAAAAGTATCTTCGTCGCTTAATACAGATAAGGTTGAACCACTGGAGTGACTTGTCAACCATGTCACTTTCTGCACTTTGAATGTCGGTTACGTTGCTGTCAATGGGGGAGTCAGAAAGCTCCTGGACCTCATCAAGAGCCAGATTGACTAAACCGGGCAAAATAGCCTGAGAGATCAATTTCAAAAAAGTGCAGATGGCAGTGGACATTTTTGTGGGTGATATACTATCAAGGCACACATAAAAAAGGTGCAATATCTCATTCCTGTAATGACCAATGCAATCTACCGAGAGCAGCGCAAATCAGTGCAGGATTTAAGACATGCTTTTTTGGGGCGGTAAATAAAGTGCAAATACAAGTACAACGACGAGGGCAAACCTTAGTAGATCGCTTTGCATGTTTCATTTAAATACTCTTCTCCCAAAAAGTTTGCTTCTGAAGAGGAAACTCCTACAAATGCATATGCAATTAGGCCAGTTGCAAAAACAGTTGTTGTGTCTGTGCATTTCTATTAAGCACCACACAGAAATGTTGCAAAATTTTGTGTGGATCAGAAAATGTTTGTTCTCACCTTAACTGAGCATGTGCCCATGCTCCACACTGCAAAATTTATTGTAAACTTTTTTTTCTCTTTTCCCAAAATATTTTGAATTCTTATAATATTGTCTAAAAATTTCAGCCACAACAGGGTTCAGAATGAGAAAACAGACACATCACACCTACATATACAAAGGCACCGCAAGAATTTCAGAAACTACCTCTTCTGGATCTTCCAGGTAGGACAAACATTTCTTAATTGTTTAATTTAATTTCACTACAAATACATTTTTATGTTAAAGTTTTAATGAAAACTATAAAAAAAATGTTTTTAGCTTATGATGTAGATATTCTGACAAAATGGCTTTTAAGGGTAAAGCTAGATTCGACAAAAACATTGAAATACCGTAACGTTTCAAAGATACCACTTTTTTTAAAAACTTATTTATATCGCAGTCCCTATTAATTGTGTATATAATCATTTATAAGTGATATATATATTGGCCAACAAAGGCTTGAAGTGAAAAATACTTTGTATTCAGGCATGCATAATTATTAAGTAGGATTTCTTTTAGAATCAGAATCAGAAGAGCTTTATTGCCAAGTGTGCTGCACGCACAAGGAATTTTCTTTGGTGTTGGAAGCTTCTAGTACAGACATTCAACACAATGACAATACAATAAAATAAGATTTACAGTCTAAAAGATTCTAAAATATGCATATATAAAATAAAGACTATTTTACAGAAAATGGGGGATATAGCATATAAGAGGCATTGTACAGGGTAGTATATAGTAGAATATACATATTAACAGATTATATGTACACTTGTGCAAATGGATAATGTAGTAAGTAGAGGTAGTGTTATATACATGTATAAATAAAATGTAGATATGATAAGGCACTATAGTGCACACTATATGAGTAGTGGAAGTGGAATATTGCTCTTAAGGAGCAGTTATCTGTTTAGGAGGGAGATTGCCTGGGGGAAGAAGCTGCTTCTGTGTCTGGAAGTCCTGGTGTTTGGTGCTCTATAGCGCCAGCCAGATGGCAACAGTTCAAAAAGTTTGTGTGCTGGGTGTGTGGAGTCAATGATGATTTTTCTTGCCCTGTTTTTCACTCTGGAATCGTACAGGTCCTGAAGTGTGGGCAGAGGAGCACCAATAATTTTCTCAGCACTACGAACTGTCCGTTGTAGTCTTCGTAGGTCTGATTTGGTGGCCGAACCATACCAAACAGTAATTGAAGTGCACAGAACAGATTCGATGACCACTGAGTAGAACTGGGTCAGTAGCTCCTGTGGTAGGTTGAACTTCCTCAATTGACGGAGGAAGTATAACCTCTGCTGGGCCTTCTTTACAATGTAGTCTATGTGGGACTCCCACTTCAGGTCCTGAGAGGTGGTGGAGCCCAGGAACCTGAATGACTCCACAGTATCCACAGTGCTGTCCAGGATGGTGAGGGGGGGGAAGTGATGGAGGGTTCCTTCTGAAATCCACTATCATCTCCATTGTCTTGAATTGTCTTGAATGCATTCAGCTCTAGGTTGTTTTGACTACACCAGGCAGCCAGCTGAGCAACCTCCTTTCTGTATGCAGATTCATCACCGTCTTGAATAAGGCCAATGACTGTGGTGTCATCTTCAAACTTCAGGAGTTTGACAGAAGGGTCTGTAGAGGTGCATTCGTTTGTTTAGAGTGAAAATAGCAGTGGATAAAGAACACATCCTTGAGGAGCTCCGGTGCTGATGGTACATGTGCTGGATTTAAATTTTCCCAACCTCACTAGCTGCTGCCTGTTCGACAGGAAGTTAATAATCCACTGACAGGTAGAGGTTGGCTCAGAGAGCTGGGTAAGCTTGGGCAGAAGGAGGTCCGGGATAATAGTGTTGAAGGCCGAGCTGAAGTCTACAAACAGGATCCTGACATAAGTCCCTGGTCTGTCTAGGTGTTGTAGGATGTAATGCAGTCCCATGTTTACTCCATCATCCACAGACCTGTTTGCTCGGTAAGCAAACTGGAGGGGATCAAGAAGTGGTCTGGTGATGTCCTTCAGGTGGGCCAGTACAAGTCTCTCAAATGACTTCATGACCACAGATGTTAAAGTAACAGGCCTGTAGTCATTTAGTCCAGAGATGTTGGGTTTCTTCTGTACAGGGATGATGTTGGAGCATTTAAAGCATGAAGGGACTTCACACTGCTCCAAAGATCTGTTAAAAATATTAGGAAAGATGGGCGACAGCTGCTCCGCACAGACTTTCCGGCAGGAGGGTGAGACATTGTCTGGGCCTGGTGCTTTTCTGATCTTTTGTTTGCGGAAAAGCTGGCACACATCCTCTTCGCAGATCTTAAGTGCAGGTTGAGTGTCAAGAGGAGGTGTTAATGGTATAGCAGAGATAGGGTCAGGGTGGGTGTGGAGGGTGAGACTCTGCATTTCAAAACGACAATAGAAGTCGTTCAGGTCGTCAGCCAGTCGTTGATTACCCACAGACTGAGGGGATGATGGCTTGTAGTTGGTAATGTCTTTCAGGCCTTTCCACACTGATGCAGGGTCGTTGTCTGAAAACTTGTTCTTCAGCTTTTCAGAGTAGCTTCTCTTAGCTGCTCTTATCTCCTTAGTCAGTGTGTTTTTGACCTGATTATACAAAACTTTGTCACCACTTCTGTAAGCATCTTCTTTGGCCTGACGAAGCTGTCTCAGTTTCATTGTAAACCATGGTTTGTCATTGTTGTATGTTAAGTGAGTCCTGGTGGGAATACACATGTCCTCACAGAAGCTGATGTAGGATGTCACTGTGTCAGTTAACTCATCCAGATCAGTGGCTGCAGCTTCAAATACACTCCAATCCGTGCAGTCCAAACGCTTGCAAGGCCATCTCTGTTTCGCTGCTCCATCTCTTTGCTGTTTTTGCTACAGGCTTAGCAGATTTAAGCGTCTGTCTGTAGGTCGGAAGAAGATGAACCAGGCAATGATCAGAGAGACCCAGAGCTGCTCTGGGAACAGAGTGGTATGCATCCCGTATTGTGGTGTAACAGTGATCCAGAATGTTGCTTTCTCTGGTGGGGCATGTGATATGCTGCCTGTATTTTGGCAGCTCACGGGAGAGGTGTGCTCTGATAAAGTCCCCAATATTAATAATAAGAGAATCCGGGTGTTGCTGCTCCTTGTCAGTGATGTAATCCGCCAGCTGTTGCAGCGCCGCGCTCGCACAAGCATGTGGAGGAATGTAAACATTCACAAGAATAAACGAGGAAAACTCGCGTGGCGAATAAAAAGGTTTGCAGTTGATAGAGAACGCTTCTAAGTACGAAAAGCACATCTTCTTCAGTGTTGTTATATCTCTGCACCAACCTTCGTTTATATAAAAACATAATCCACCACCACACGTCTTCCCTGTTGACTCGGCAATGCGATCCGCTCTGAACAGCTGAAAACCCGGCAGATGATTTAAAAATAATTATAATATACACTGAAAAGTAAAAAAATATTAAATTCTGTCACGGTCCTACCTTGTTTATGAAATTCTAGTCATGTGGCGGGATCGGGACAGAGCCCATATTTGTTTTTTATTTTTAATAAATTTGATAAAAAATCAGTTTTTTGTTTTGTCATTATTGTGGATGGAGTGTAGATTAATGTAAAAAAATAATCATTTAAAGTAGTTTAAGATAAGGCGGCAGCATAACAAAATGTGAATAAAATGAAGGGGGTTGAATACTTTTGCAAGCCACTGTATGTACCTCGTCCAGTGTTCCTGTTCCCAGCCTTGCCCGTGTTCTGTGAGTTTTGTGTTCTACCCTGTCGTGTTGTGGTGTAAGACGTTTGGTCGTGTCCTTTAGTTTAGTTTTGCTGTTCTTGTTTTCATTTTGCCCCCAAGTGGGAAGTCTTTTGTTTTATATATATTTCTTAGTTCCGTTTTCCCCATTGAGGGTGTTTGTTTTGCGTTTTGTGTTTAATAAAATCTCAGTTAACCCCTTAATCACTGCCTGCCTGCATTTGGGTTCTTCAGCCTCACGTATCGTGACAAAATTCCTGTTATAAGAATGCAATACTAGAAATAGCAAAATTGAAGCGTGTCCAATGGGCAGCAAAATGCTCATAGCGTCAGCAGTCAGTCGATATTAAAGGATATTAGTCGAAATCTTTAATATCACCCGGATACACAAAAACACATTTTAGCAGGTAATAACATCAAATCTGATTATTTTACCATTATGAACGTAGGCGTACTTGCAGACCACCTTAAACTGAACATGTGTTCCAAATTTTGTGAAAATTGGCCAAGCAATTTTACATTTATGCTAATAACGTTGCAACCTTGTGTGATAAAATCAAACTTTTTTTCTGAATCCTTGGTTTAAACAAAAATAAGTCTATATGTCATTTTTTGTTTTGTCTGTAAAGTTTTTACACAATGTTTTGTTGAAAACGTCTCAGTTACGTCTGTAACCTTTGTTGCCTGATGGAGGGAACGAGACGTTGTGTCGAGACAGAATGGGGTTTGAAGTTGAGAACATATCATCTCTGAGTTGACTTTTAAAAGGCCAATGAAATTGGCGAATGGCATGAACATGCCAATCTCGGCCCCGTACATACGGGTATAAAAGGAAGATGGCATGCCCCATTCATTCTGCTTTGTGCTGAGGAACCTGGGAGGTATTCCCTGGTTGCTGCAGCTGACGGCGAAGTGTTGTGGCATGAAGGACAAAGGACAAAGGTTACAGACGTAACCGAGACGTTCCCTTTCTGTCGGTCTCTCGACGTTGTGTCGAGACAGAATGGGGTTGTGAGCGCTTTCGCGAATCATGACCTTCCAGCGGGAAAGATAAGATATCAGGACTAACGAAGTCTGAGGGATCTTACCATCGGCCGTACGGGCGGAGGCCTTCTATTCGCTATAGCGAGATAGCAGGCCGATACCGTAAGGAACACTGGGAAGTGCTACCTCATTTTGCAAAAGAGGCGTGCTACAGAGACCACATCCCACCGCACAGGGGGGAATTCTGTGGAGATGCCAGCATGGTCTCACCAATGGGAGAACTCATGGGAAGAAGGTGTGTGGCCCACTCTAAGGGGTGCACAACCGCAGGTGGAAGTTCCGCCGAGGGGAGGTCACAGGTTCACCAATGGGGGAACCGTAAAGTAAGGAAAACATCATACGGGATGACTTCAAGTGGGGGAGTCACTACGTATGGAGCACCAGCGCAGGTTAAGGGGTTCACCTGACTAGGGAAACTCTACCGAAACCAGGCCTGGCAGGAAGCCGCTCCATCCAGCTCCCTGCCGGAGCAGTGCTTAGTGATGGATGGAATGCCAGTGCTTCGCCGGGGGGACCGTTTCAGGGGGACCGCTGACTGCCGCCCGAACAGAGTCAGGCAGTTCGGCACCATCTGTGTGCGTTCGGTAGTCAGACGCGCCATCATTGTAAGAGAGTCTAGTTCCATACCGAGATAAGAGATGCTCTGCGCCGGGGAGAGCTTGCTCTTGTCCCAGTTGACCCTGAAGGGAGAAAGGGCAGCTTCCGCGACCTTGGTGAAGACTCACGGAGACAAGGCCAGACCGAAGGGCAGGACCTTGTACTGATATGCCCGACCCTCGAAAGTGAACCGTAGGAACGGTCGATGACGAGGGAGAATCGAGACATGAAAGTACGCGTCCTTCAGGTCGATTGCCACGAACCAATCCTGGTGTCTGACAGACGCCAGAATGCGCTTCTGTGTTAACTTCCTGAACTGTAACCTGTGAAGGTGCAGGTACGCAGATCCAATATGGGGCGCAGCCCCCCACCTTTCTTGGGGACGATGAAGTACGGGCTGTAGAAGCCCGAGGACATCTCGGCCCGAGCTCGATCACTCCTTTCGCCAGAAGGGTGGCAACCTCTGCCCGAAGAACAGGGGCATCCTCGCCTCGAACAGAGGTGAATAGAATTCCCCTGTACGGGTGGGCATCTGGCGAACTGGATCGCGTAGCCGAGACATTTCATCCTCTCTAGCCAGCGCGACGGTGTGGAAAGCGCTAGCCAGGCTTCCAGGGACCGCGACAGCGGGACTAGTGGACTGATCTGTAACATCATGCCAATGGGGGGTGGTTCGGTGGCTGGCTGGGCGGCTGCCTCACCGTGGGACGGACCCCGGGGAGGCAAGCAGCACTGCTGACTTACCTGCCTGCTGCGACCGGAGGTCGACGCACCGTCTGCTAGAGAGCGCTGACGCCTGCGGTACCACAGTCCATGGCGCAACGTCGGGGAGAGGCTGCGACTGTCTGTGGAGAGAAAAGCCCAGAGAGAGAGGAAACTCTTTTTGTGAAGGAGTGGCCACCAGGAAAAGGGCCCGGTGGAGGAGACGGGGCAGGGACCGTCCTCCTCGGACCCAGTCGCGATGGAATGGCTGACATCGGGTCCGCTCTCGAGCCCCCTGGGCTCCTCCCGTCAGGGGCGCTTCTGCTTTTTCTGCGTGCTGGTGACCCAGACATGTGATGCAGGTATCGTGTGTGTCCCTGTCCAGGATGAGCCCGCCGCATCCATGAGCACAGTGGTGAGACATGTCGAGAGACACACTGTGGAGAGAAATAAGGAAATCTGCTTTTTTAGATGCCTCTGACTCTGCTGAAATGCCCAGGGGAAAGTCACGGAAGAGGGGACGATCCGCTGCTCGCGTCATAAATCCAGCAGTAATGAAAACTTGCAGATGAAGTTGCTTAGCATATAGCCTTGCAGGTTCCTCAGCACAAAAGCTGAATGAATGGGGCACGCCATCTTCCTTTTATACCCGTATGTATGGGGCAGAGATTGGCATGCTCATGCCGTTCGCCAATTTCATTGGCCTTTTAAAAGTCAACTCAGGTGATAGGTTCTCAAGTTCAAACCCCATTCTGTCTCGAAACAACGTCGAGAGACCGACAGAAAGGAACTTTATTCGAAATCTTGTCCCAGACCGCTCATCTAAATTGCACCAAACATGGCATGCAATCCTCAGACCCTCATGACAAAAAGTTGTCAAAATAATTTAAAGCGTTAAACTGTTTAGCAGATATGATTTTTTATATTTGTCAGTTGTGGCCCTGGGTAAAAAAAGTTTATGTTTACAAAACTTTTTCTATGTGGACAACAGAACATTCTGACCCAGCAAGTAAAGTTTCAGCCATTTATGATGAAAGGGGGCCCACCAATATTTTTTTTATGATCAATCATTTCAACTGCCAAATAAAGGCTGTTGTTCCCTATTTTGTTCACTAGAGGGTAGACTAGAAAATAACATGATTAGAAACTATTTAGTCTGTTATCAGAGTTTAAACGCATAGAAATAATTTTTTGGAACTAGTTGCATCATTTGTATTCACTGTATGCAGTATGTAGTCCGTATACATGTTCTGAAATGTGTTGCTGCTAAGTTAGTGTCATTGAAACTTTAAACATGAGACCAGCTTTATTTGTTATATCAGATTAAGTGATCTGTGATTCAGTTCAGGCTGTAGTTCTACAGGCAAACACTCTTAAAGAGCTTTGACATAACATCTCACACATAGTTTTATTCATATGTTAGCAACTGATTCCACATTATCCACAGGATCTCTTCTTTAAAATTGTACCGCTTAGACCCCGATAATTGCCTCTTGCGGCTATATTAAAAATGGTGACTCATTTAAATAATAGTCCAATAGTACGCTGAGATTGAACNAGCCATTTATGATGAAAGGGGGCCCACCAATATTTTTTTTATGATCAATCATTTCAACTGCCAAATAAAGGCTGTTGTTCCCTATTTTGTTCACTAGAGGGTAGACTAGAAAATAACATGATTAGAAACTATTTAGTCTGTTATCAGAGTTTAAACGCATAGAAATAATTTTTTGGAACTAGTTGCATCATTTGTATTCACTGTATGCAGTATGTAGTCCGTATACATGTTCTGAAATGTGTTGCTGCTAAGTTAGTGTCATTGAAACTTTAAACATGAGACCAGCTTTATTTGTTATATCAGATTAAGTGATCTGTGATTCAGTTCAGGCTGTAGTTCTACAGGCAAACACTCTTAAAGAGCTTTGACATAACATCTCACACATAGTTTTATTCTTATGTTAGCAACTGATTCTACATTATCCACAGGATCTTTTCTTTAAAATTGTACCGCTTAGACCCTGATAATTGCCTCTTTCGGCTATATTAAAAATTTTGACTCATTTAAATAATAGTCCAATAGTACGCTGATATTGAAGTAGGCATTGTTTTTCAGTAAAGATTTGAAGCTGAAATCTGTGGGTTTAGAATTACCCACAAACACTAGACATTGATTGAGGACAGCTGAGTAATAATCAGGCAATAAACATGTCATTTCCACAGCTTTGTGAGCATTTACTGTTGCTTATGTATAATTTGTACTGTTAATCGCCCAACTTTACCAAATGTTTCATATATGGTTTTACATTTTTGTTGTTTTACTCATCTTGTCTTGCTTTGTTTAGGATCTTGAGAACAACATTACCACATTTTTTAAGAAAGAGCTGGACAGATTTAAGAAAATATTAAAAAAAGAAAACACAAAATACTTTGTGAAGGACTTTAAGGAGGCTAGATGCACTGTCAGAGAAGCAGTTCTGGATATCACACTCTACTTCCTAAGAAGTATGAAACAAGATGAACTAGCTGGGACTTTAGAAGGTAAGCAGCAAATGACAAACATTTCATGCTTAATATTATAATTAATATGATGTACTTTTTACGGTTTTCTATTTTCATCATGCCGTACAGTGCCCTTCATCTTTACAATATTGCTTATTACTTATTGCTTAGTTAAAAATTGTAGTACAGATGCTGTTTATTGTTTATTGTCTATAGCTTTTTCCTGTGTTTGTGTGTTTAGATGAGCTAGTCTTCATACATCAACGACAAATCAAATCAAACCTGAAGAAGAGGTATCAATGTTTATCTGAAGGAATTTCAAAGCAAGGTGAATCAACTAGCCTGAATAAAATCTACACTGATCTCTACGTCACTAGTGAACAAGTCAATACTGATAATGAGCTCATGCAGATTGTGTTAGCTTCCAGGCATCGGGAATTACCAGAAGAACAGGTGAAATACACAAATTTGTTTGAACAGGCTGAGGAAGACCAGCGTATCAGAACTGTGCTGACGAAAGGTGTCGCTGGCATTGGAAAATCCGTCTCTGTCCAAAAGTTCATTCTGGACTGGGCTGAAGGCACTGCAAATCAAGACATCACATTCATATTTCCACTTCCTTTTCGAGAGATAAACTTACAGGAGAAAGAAAGACTGAGCTTGATGGACCTTGTAAGGCAGTTTTTCCCAGAAACAAAAGGATTGAACCTTGCAAGAAATGAGAAATTTAAAATCCTTTTCGTCCTTGATGGATTGGACGAATGTCGACTTCCTCTGAAGTTTACGGCGAATGAGATTTGTCGTGACGTCACTTTGAAAGTCCCTCTTGATGTTCTCCTAACAAACCTCATTAATGGAAATCTGTTTTCTTCGGCTCTCATCTGGATAACCACCAGACCGGCAGCAGCCAGTAAGATACCTAATGAGTGTATTCACCGGGTGACAGAAGTACGAGGGTTCGATGATGTGCAGAAGAAGGAGTACTTCAGAAAAAGATTCCCGGACACGACTCTGGCCGACGAAATCATTAAGCATGTTGTTGAAAACAAAAGCCTCTTTATCATGTGCTACATCCCAGTCTTCTGCTGGATTTCAGCCACTGTGCTCCAGAACATTTTGGAGGAGAGACTGCAGGTGTCAGATACCGATGACATGCCTAAGACTCTGACACAAATGTACACACACTTTTTCCGCTTTCAGATCCAGCAGAGCGGTAGAAAATACGAAGGACAATACGGACCAGATATTTCCTGGAATACAGTGGCTATCTCGTCACTGGGAAAACTTGCATTTCACCAACTTCAAAGAAACAATCTGATCTTCAATGACACTGACCTGGAAAGCTGTGGCATAGACCTTTCTAATGCATCTGCATACTCGGGGATGTGTACCCAAATATTTAAGGAGGAAACAGGGATCAGACTCGGTACCACGTACTGCTTCGTTCACATGAGCATTCAAGAGTTTACTGCATCTCTTTATGCACATCTGTTTTTAGATTACAGCTTGAAAAATGTATTTGCCGAAGAGCAAATGGAACAGGAAAATGAAACAATGTATGGTTTGCTCAAGACTGCAGTGGACAAGGCACTTGAGAGTGACAACGGTCACCTAGACCTTTTTCTTCGCTTCCTTCTCGGCCTGTCTCTTAAGTCTAATCGGCCACTCCTACGAGGTCTGTTGACACAGCGGGACAGCAATGAGGAGATCCGAGAGGAAATAGTCAAGTACATCAAACAGAAATTAGATTCTAATCTGTCTCCAGAGAGATCCATCAACCTGTTCTACTGCCTGAATGAACTGAATGACCGATCCTTGGTGAATGACATTCAAGAACAACTTAACAAAGGGAGTCTCTCATCTGTCGACCTCTCACCTGCTCAGTGGTCCGCTTTGGCCTATGTGTTGGTGACATCAAATGAGGAGCGGGAGGTCTTTGAGCTTCAAAAATTCAAGAAATCAGATGATTGTCTTTGTAGACTAGAGCTGGTTGTGATAAACTCCAAAAGAGCTCTGTAAGTAATGCATAGAAATTAAATAAAAATAAGCGACAATATTTAGTCACTTAAGGCAGTATCAGACAGAACTCGCTTTTCATGTTCGAAAACGCGAGGTGCGCCGCGCTGCTCTTTTGGTGACTCTTTGAAAAGAGCAGCACGCAGCGTTTTTTGTATGTTGCTAGGTAACTCGAAACAGCCACAACAAGTTTCTCCTCCATGTCTCCAGGCGTTCCGAGCATTGCCACAAGGGAAGCCCCGCCTCTCCACTCATTCGATTGGACAATGGAAAAAAGCGCACATGACGTAAAGTGCTTTTCTGCTCAGAGTTGAGTTTTTTTCAACTTCGGGCGCTCAGAGCGCTCCGCCTAAAACGCGAGGTGCAGCAGGCGGCATAAACGCGAGGCACCCGGCGCACATAAGCAGCGCGCAAAACGCTCCCTGCCAACTGAAAACAATTCAAAAGAAGCACGTCTCATAGCAAAAGACGCGTTCTGTCTGATCAGGCCCTTACCCAGATAGTAACTAACTCAAATTCTGAATTAATCAAAGAGACAAACAACACACATTTAAAGTCGGCATGAAACGTAAGTATCGTGATGTATACCCAAGTGAAACGACCTCTGAAATGAGAAAAAAAATGTAGGGCGTGTCTTGATTTCATCCACCGACAACTGATTGGATTGTAAAAAGGTGAAAGATTTGAACGGCAGTTTGCAATCTGTCAGTCACTGCAGCCCCGCCTTCGCACCATTCCTCGTGACCAGAAGTGAAGAGAGATCGTGTCGTGAGGGGAAGAAGGTTAACGTTTTTATTAAAGATTACAAGTGCAAATTTTAATTTAAAATTTTTTTTAAAATAAAATAAAAAAATGTGCATCGATAAATAATTTATAATAAATACTCCATCGCTGTGAAAAACAATTAGAATGATCATTTTTAATTTCATGCCGACTTTAAATACTTACAGTAACTGGTTGACTTTTTACCTGATGTGTCACTGAATCAGAATATTCTAATATATGATTATTTAGGACCAGTTGCAGTACAGTATACTGTAGCACACAATCCTTACAGTTTATTCAGTGTTCATATACACTTGTAAATAGATATCAAATTTAATTTATTTTTATATTTGGCCAATTTATTGTTCCATTTTATATAAAAAAGTGACATTTTTTGCAGGTTAAATGATTGTAACTTAACAGAGAAAGGCTGTTTAACTCTGGCGAAAGTTCTTGAATCAGATACCAGTCTGCAGGAGCTCAACATAGACAATAATAATCTGCAGGATTCAGGAGTGGAGTCTCTCTGCACTGGACTGGTGAAAACAAAGAAAAGTAAACTGGAGATACTGAGGTAGGTTTTTTAGAACAGACAACAAAAAAAACTTCATTAAAGCAAAACAAAAATGAATTGTGAGATCATATTTAAAACAATCATTTGATTTATTGAATGCTGATAAAATGTACACACACTATATCATTTTATAAAAATATGCTCAAGCTTAAAGGAACAGTTTACCTAAAAATGAAAATTCCTTCATCATATACAGTACTCAACATCATGTCATTCCAAACCTGTATGACTTCTGCAGAACATAAAAGAAAATATATTGAAAAATATTGGTAACCAAACAACCTTACACCCCTTTGACTTCCATTGTATGGACACAAAACCACAAAGACATTTCTCAACAAAAAAAATAAATAATAATAATTGTTTGCCGTAACCAAATGAATATGACTCAAATTAAATGAAGCACAAAGTCTCATGTTTCTACATAAACAAGAGAAAAATGCATTTCAGTAGTTCATAATATTAAACCATGTTTAATTAAAGTATAAGACAGGTTTATGTTACTAAGCAATTTTTGCAAATGTAGGAGCATTACAATTTTAATATGTTAAATGTTTTAAAATGACATGTTTTAGGCTCAGCAGTTGTAATGTGAAGGAGAAAAGTTGTTCGGCTCTAGCTTCAGTTCTGGGTTCAGACTCGAGCGGTTTGAGAGATCTTGACCTGAGCAATAATCTTCTACAGGATTCAGGAGTGACGCTGCTCTCTGCTGGACTGCAAGAGAACTCTACACTGGAGATACTCAAGTGAGTTCATGTCTCATAATAAAGCTCTTTATACCTTTACCTTTATTACCTTAAAAATACAATTTTATTTATGTATAGTGGCATCTATAACAACCAATGAATCTGTTGTGCTTATGGCAAACATTTACATTTAGTCATTTAGCAGATGCTTTTATCCAAAGCGACTTACAAAGAGTTCAGGGAGCAATAAGCGATAAACGGTTCTTCAATTGTTATATCTGTTCCAGACTTTCAAAATGCAGTATTACAGAAGGAGGTTATAAAAGTTTGGCTTCAGCTCTGGAATCAAACCCGTCGCACCTGAAGGAGCTGGATCTCACTGGAAATGATCCTGGAGAATCAGGAGTGAAGCTGCTCACTGATGTACAACAGCAATCAGAATGTACACTGACAACACTGAGGTAAATTCAAAAAGGAGAGGGAGGATTTCAGAAAGCATGTAAAAGGGATAATTCACCTTAAAAATTTAATTTCCTTTTGCGTTTGTTTAAGAGAAATATCCATATTTACAAGTTTATTAACGATGATGTCTAACTTCTGTTATCCGTCGGCCGCGCATGCACGAGAGGGTGGTGTTTTGGCAAATGACGCAGTAAGTCACGGTGACGAAACCGGCAAGTTTGGTTTTGCTGTCTCCTCGCGTTCATCACCGGAGCATAATTGTCCGGATGCCATCCTCTCATCCACACACGGCGAACGAATAACAGAAGTTAGACATTATAGTCTATTACAGTTTACAGTTGTCAATATGGATATTTCTCCTAAACAAACACATCGATTCACTTCAGAAGGCCTTTATTAACCCCATGGTGCCATGTGTAGCAGTTTTTTGATCGATGGATGCACTTTTTGGAGCTTCAAAATCTCATCCCCCTTCACTCCTTTTATAAAGCTTGGAAGAGCCAGGATAATGGTATTTTAACTCCTACTGTATTCATCTGAAAGAAGAAAGTCATTTACTCCAAGGAAGCCTTGACGGTGTGTAAAAACATGGGGAACTTTAGTTTTTCTGGTGAATTATCCCTTTAAGTAACTAACAAAGGTTGCCATCTTTTTTTACAAAAACATAAATGATAAGGCAATTGAACTGACAACAGTACTTCACAGTGAGTATTTAAGAAAATGGTTTAAAACGGTTTTCCATATGATGCAAACAGGATGTGATGCGTAAAACCCCAAAGTGATCTAAGTTGTTGAACGCTCTGTCGATTGGATAAATGACTTATGAACTGAGATATTACACTTAAATATTGATGTTTTTTTTAATAAAGTACGTGTCTGCATCATGACTAAACTAAAAAAAATTGTTATGGAACATCTTTCTTCTTCTTTTCCACAATACAATGCAACAGCATTTTAAGTGTTTTTAAAACATGATTTGAAAAACAATGCGTCAGCCATAAGGACCACTTTTATGATATTGATTGTTAGTTCATAAGCTTGTAGACTTTGATGCTAACATGTGTTACCATTGTGCATGTCAATGTAGACAACAATTTAATTTCTTTTTCTTTTCATATCTTTTTGTTTGATTTAGGTTAAGATTTTTAAGTCCTGCTGCAGAGAAAGCCCTTGAGTATCTGACTGAAGTTCTTGGTGAAAACCTCTTATTTTTGAGAAAGCTGGATTTAAGCAAACACACACTAAGACCCTCAGGAATGGTGGCACTTGCTCCTGTACTGAAGGATAAGCACTGTAAACTACAGACATTCATGTAAGTAGATAATATAAATCTTTGTTGAGAGAATAACAAAAATACAAAACAAAGACCCACAAGGGGGTAAAAAACAAGGACAAATGGGCAGTGGTGTAAAGTATTGGAGTAAATGTACTTAGTTACTTTACTTAAGTATCTTTTTGGCTACTTTGTAGTTGTACTGAGTATTAAAGATATTAGCAACTTTTACTCTCTACTTAACTACATTTTTGAACAAGTATATGTACTCTTTACTCCACTACATTTGTAATGACTAATGCAATTACACATTACATTTTGCATGCCACCTATCTTATAATTAATATTGCCATTTACAGGGCAATGAAGGTACTACAATCTTGTGGATTTTGCCATAACTTACAAAAACTTGTCAACATGGCTTCTTTATATGAATATGAGTGCAGTATCAGGTAGATGTCAATCGCTGGCGGTTTATACATGGTTAGCCCTTACCCGCTATTTCTACAGTAATATATTGGCAACACTGTTGCCAGCTAGTTACTGTAGGTCACACATCTACAAAAGCTCTTATTTTTAAAACTAACTCTTCCTAAATGTGCTCTAAACATGTTTGCTCAAAATTTGACCATGTGGTGGGACTATTGCCATGAAGTGATGTAAACCAGTAAAAAGAATGTATAGTATTTCAATTTTCAAAAGTGCTCTCACACTATATAGACAAAATATTAACCTATAGAATGAGTCGGACACAGAGAAATGAACAATCCACATATGAATCTCAACAATGGTGACAATCAACTGAACAGCTTCATGCTGCAATGCATGCTGGGTACATAGTACAAAACTCATTCATGATTGTTTGTCACCATTGATGAGGTTTGTATGTCAAGTGTCTAACTGTGTCTCAATTGCAAAGAAAGATTTTCTGACAGAGATCTTTCCATTATAACATGTGATCACTTTACCAAACATATCTTAATAAATCTTAAATGCTATATTATTATTATTTAATGATTGAATTCTTTCAGATGTATCTTCAGTTACTAAGCAAACATAAAGTTGCGGTTCCTGTAAAGTCCCTTTCAGTGTTATTGTATAAGTGTACATTTTAAAGCTACAAGAAAGTCAAAGAGTCCAACCAAAGCAAACACTGATCGCCATAATGGTGACTTAAAACACAATTGAACCACTATGAACTCGAGTTCAATCTCAATACGATCTTACACAGATGACAGAAATAAAGTGAAAGTGGTGTCTGTAATATGTGAAGATGTTATTGATGTTTGTGTTTAATTCTCCTCTGGTGAAATCTTGACAGATTTATTGTGTTCATCTGTTATTTACACTTGTTCATCTAAGACTGTGTGACTTAAGTGCGTTAATAGATTCTTTAATAATGTATCTTCAAACAGCCATTGCAGTAGTTTACTGTAAAACACCTACAGTAACTAGCTGGCAACAGTGTTGCCAATATATTACTGTAGAAATGGCAGGTAAGGGCTAACAGTGTATGTGAAATGAGGACATGACTGCAGCTGGCCATGAGGCCCAAACCAGCATGTCCAGTGCAAAAAGGCTTTGACTTTTTAATTCTACTTAACATTATTTTATTTATCCGTTATATTGAAGAGACCTTTTTGAAGGAGTTTGGTTTACTTATGAGCACTTTAGATTAAATGAGACTTGGGTGTTTGTAATGACGTAGGTTATGGTGTCGGCCATGATTTGTTGCATTTTGAGGTGTTCAGTCTTATTATGATTTAAGAAAATAAATGCGATTGCTCTCCTCATGAATCATCTGTTTCTAGTTTTTCACTGACGTGTCTCTTAAGTGTTGAGGACTAGTGCTTCTTTGAGCCTACATTCAGTATGAGTAAAATACTCAAGTACTGTTAAAATCAGATACTCGAAGACTTTTACTGAAGTCGTTTTGGAATTGGTGACTTGTAACTTGTAATGGAGTCATTTTCACTGCACGGTATCTGTACTTTTACTTAAGTATGGTTTTCAGGTACTCTTTACACCTCTGCAAATGGGATAATACACACAGGAATGTAAACAAACTGGACTATCACATAGTGTTGCTTTCGTCAACGAAAGTTATGCCGAAATATGTCGTCAACGAACCTGTGGTTCGTGACGATGACTATAATTAAAAGTATAATGCAATATTGTTGACGAATAAAAACGAGACTAAATGTGATTCACAAAATAAAAACTATGCTAAAATGTCTCTTCATTTTCGTTGACCAAAACGAGACGAGACGAAATGTTATAACGTTATTTCATCTGATGCTTTAACCTAGATGCGGAGCTGAATCCTGTTATTTAAATGTCATCTGCTGTTCTGAGTGTCTGAGTGAATTATGTGCACAGTTTCATACAACACGAGTGATGGTCGAGGATTTATCTGCGTCTGCACTGTATGAGGATATGAACACATGAACTTCATCTCCAGAGTTTCTCTGAGAGTTTATTTTACGAGCGTTTACTGTTTGAGTGAAGCTATCGGCAAACACAAAAACTCAAGCATCACCCCAAAGACCCGTCAAAATAAAAGTCCCGTTAAATTGAACACTCAGACAAAAAAATACTGTAGTGAACTATAATAACTTTAAACCTCTCTAGCTCCAGTGCTATGTGCAAAAAAGTCTGCATTAATTTACTGCATTCTGTATGCTACTTCAGGGCACTGAGGGCAGTCACTCTTTTCCTATTGGTTCTTTGCAATGCTGGCAAATGTAACCTTCCAGTTGACTTGTGAAATCACTTCCATTTGTTTTATTAATAAAATATATTGGAAGTAAAATCGGTCTGGGTTATGACAAATACTTTGATTTTAATAGTCACACAGCAAGAAAAAGAAAATTTGTATAGGAAAAAGATGCATTGAGAATCGTTTTATCATCGCATCGCAGCTCTCTGAATCGTAATCGAATCTCATCGTGTCGTGCCTAGAGATTCCCAGCCCTACCAATGGCTGTAAATTCTAATCAGATGTCTTCCGTGTCTGGAATGGATGTATTCTGAGTCTATAAGGTAACAATCATATAATAAGATAACCTTGTTTGAAATGGGTTTGGCTAAAAGAAAATTTTGGTTTCGTCTATACTACTACTATACTGACTGGGTTAAATAGAATTGCATTACTAAAAAGAGACTAAAATACAATTTTCATTAACTAAAACTAGACTAAAATGTCATCAGTTTTCGTTGACTAAAACTAGACGAAAATAGTCATGGATAATTCTGACTAAAATAAGACTAAAATGCTGAGACTTTTAGTCGACTGAAACTTGACTAGACTAAAAAGAGTATGAACGTGACTAAAACTAATAAAAACTAAAATGACAGCTTGACACAAAGACTAGACTAAAACTAAAATTAAAACAGGCTGCCAAAAACAACACTACTATGACAACACTTGGCATAAACTAACATAGACTAGACTAGACTTTGTGAATCAAACCCGTCACACCTGAAGGAGCTGGATCTCACTGGAAATGATCCTGGAGAATCAGGAGTGAAGCTGCTCACTGATGTACAACAGCAATCAGAATGTACACTGACAACACTGAGGTAAATTCAAAAAGGAGAGGGAGGATTTCAGAAAGCATGTAAAAGGGATAATTCACCAGAAAAACTCAATTTCCCCATGCGTTTGTTTAAGAGAAATATCCATATTTACAAGTTTATTAACGATGATGTCTAACTTCTGTTATCCGTCGGCCACACATGCACGAGAGGCAAATGACGCAGTAAGTCACGGTGACGAAACCGGCAAGTTTGGTTTTGCTGTCTCCTCTGCGCTGCCGCGTTCGTCACCGCAACTTACTGCATCATTTTCCAGAATGCCATCCTCTCTTCCACACACGGCGAACGAATAACAGAAATTAGACATTATAGTCTACTACAGTTTACAGTTGTCAATATGGATATTTCTCTTAAACAAACGGACCAATTCACTTCAGAAGGCCTTTATTAACCCCATGGTGCCGTGTGGAGCAGTTTTTTGATCGATGGATGCACTTTTTGGAGCTTCAAAATCTCATCCCCCTTCACTCCTATTATAAAGCTTGGAAGAGCCAGGATAAATAGTATTATAACTCCGACTGTATTCATCTGAAAGAAGAAAGTCATTTACACCAAGGATGCCTTGAGGGTGTGTAAAACATGGGGAAATTTAGTTTTTCTGGTGAATTATCCCTTTAAGTAACATATTGATGGTTTTTTAATACATTAAGTGACTGCATCATGACTAAACTAAACAAAAAAAACCCCACAATTGTTATGGAACATCTTTCTTCTTCTTGTCCACAATACAATGCAACTGCATTTGAAGTGTTTATAAAACATGAATTGAAATACCATGCATCAGCCATAAGGACCACTTTTATGATATTGATTGTTAGTTCATGTAAGTTTGTAAACTTTGATGCCAACATGTGTTACCATTGTGCATGTCAATGTAGACGACAATTTCAGTTCTTTTTCATATCTTTTTGTTTGATTTATGTTAAGATTTTTAAGTCCTGCTGCAGAGAAAGCCCTTGAGGATCTGACTGAAGTTCTTGGTGAAAACCTCTTATTTCTGAGAAAGCTGGATTTGAGCAAACATATAAGACCCTCAGGAATGATGGACCTTGCTGCTGTGCTGAAGGATAAGCACTGTAAGCTACAGACACTCATGTAAGTAGATAACGTAAATCTTTTTTGAGAGAATACTTTTCAGGCAAGGTTATTAACTTAAAGACATAAAAAACAAATGTGTTTTTTAGTGAGGAAAGAGAGGGCTGAATGACCAATGTCTATTGTGGTTATGAGTCCAAGAGATATTAGTTTTGTTCATTTTGAATCAATGTTCCATTTGGTAAAATAATTGATCTCCTAATTATTAATAATTATGGCGTTGTGGATTACAGACGACCTAGAAGTCACAAAAAGAAAACAACTTGTGTTTTTAGAAACATAGGTTGCTTTCTTTGTGACGTCTAGGTCATCTCTAAATGACAACACCATAATTATTAAATATTATAATGCCTCTGTAAAATGTTTTAAAATGCGAAGTGATTACAATCTTGTTTGGCTCCAGAACACCCTAAATTTGATTATATCAACTATGCAAACATTGATCATATGTTCATGGTGTTATTGTTTGTGATTAAAAGTAAATTCACTTCCAAACAAAACCAAACAGAACTGTTTATAATCCAAACTGCATAAAACGAACGAACAAACAAAAATATATACATTTTCATGTGTATTTTCAACCTGTTTAAGTTTCGAACCTTTTGCTAATTATTCATTTTTTGCTAATGTTTTCTTTATAAATTTAACACACGTTGATCAATTGTTTTGTTTTGTGCTCTCTTTCTGCAGCCTCAATTACAATTTCAGAGAAGAAGATTGTGCTGCTCTGGCTACTGCTTTTAATTCAAACCCCACGAACCTGGAAGAGCTGGACCTGAGTGGAAGCACTCTTAGAGATTCAGGAATGAGGAGCATCTCCACTCTGTTTGAGAATTCACAGTGTAGACTGATCATACTTAAGTATGTTTGGCAAAAATGTGTGTAAAAATTCAACTACTGCAAAAACTGAGTTTGTTTATTATGCAAATCTCATACTGTAGCTGGGTATAAGTAGCCCAAAATAATCAATATTTTTATGCGTTTTTATTCACTTTTTAAATAACAAACCTTGCCTATATTCCCCTTGACCGCTTTTCTCATAATGCTTGTATGTATAGCCTAGACTTTCAATTAAATGAATAATTTGTAAAACAATTAATTTTTGAATTAATAAACTTATCAATCGTGAGATTTTACATCTCTTGAATGCCAGATTCATACCTGTAAATCTATATACTTCATTAAATGTATTTATTCTCTACAGGCTTAATCACATAGATATTACAAAAGAAGGCTGTGTTCCCTTGGCTTTAGCGTTTAATTCAAATCCCTCACACCTGAGAGAGCTGGATCTGAGTGGGAATAAAATAGAAGATTTTGGAGTCACGGAAATCTCCACTCTTCTGAAGAATTCTGAATGCAGACTGGAGAAACTGAGGTTTGAATATTTTGTTAATCTTAAGTATGAATCTCAGCTGGAGGTGCTGTGACAAAACCTTGACTGACAGTTGTAACAAAAACTCATTGTGGCTTAATGGACTAAGACAGCGATATTGGAGGACTTTATTAATGGAATGATTTCATTTATATTGAACTCGTTTCAATAAAACCAAGCAAATTAGCAATTACAAACTGTGTCAAGGCTTGGCATTATAAATATACCCTTATTCTAATTTGATGATTTTTTTTCCAGACTTTCAAACTGCAGTATTACAGAAGGAGGTTATAAAAGTTTGGCTTCAGCTCTGGAATCAAACCCGTCACACCTGAAGGAGCTGGATCTCACTGGAAATGATCCTGGAGAATCAGGAGTGAAGCTGCTCACTGTTGTTCCAAACTGTGCCCTGAAAACACTGAGGTTAGCCGTGAAATAAAATAAAATATCAGTAATATTTACAAAATCTGTTGCATCTGTTTTAAAAAAAAGGAAACAAGGTATTTTTACCCTTAAAAAAGGTATTTTTCCAACAAATGTATTTGAGAACTGGATTGACTTGAATATTGCTACAACTTTCCTTCTTCGCAGGCTTTTGAAAAGTCCTGAAGCAGAGGAAGCCTGTCAGTATCTGACTGGAGTTGTTGGGACAAACCCTTTAATTCTGAGAGAGCTGAATCTGAGTAAACATAAACTAGACGACACAAAAGTGATGCAGCTGGCTGCTCTACTGTAGGATAAACACTGTAAACTAAATGTACTTCAGTGAGTATTACTAGTTGGTTTTATTTGTTACTTTATCTTATACTGTTTTGAAAGCATTGTTTGATGTTACTTTCCAAGGGGTTACAATTTTTGCTATTTTATTTGATAATGGTTTTAGGACTGACATCAGTAAATCATCATTTAGATTTGTATTGTGTCTGAAATGAACAGATTAATGTTTTCCCACTTTGTTTTCTTTTGTGCAGGTTGAATTATAATGATATTTCAGAAGAAGGCTGTGCTGCTCTGGTATTAGCATTACATTTAAATCCTTCAAACTTGAAAGAGTTGGATCTGAGTGGAAATCAACTCAGAGACACAGGAATAAAGAATATCTCTACTCTGTTGAAAACTCCACTATGCAGACTGGAAAAACTGAAGTTTGTATTTTCATTCAAAAAGATTTCTGCATGTTAATATGATTGTGTAAATGTCAGTTTGACTACATTTTTTGTAGTAAAATATGAAATGGCATGTTCATTCCAGCTTGCTTTTTCAGCCTTATTACATTTTACTATTTTAACAGTTTGACTACTGGCATCACTATTTTAAAATATTGGACCAAATACTGTAGCTTATTGTGAATTTATTCATTCAAATTAATGTTGTGCTCTATCCCATAAGCATTGGTGTAGTCACCCATCTTATAGGGAGAGACCCACAAAGTCACATTGACAGACATTTATGTTTTTTTGCTCTAATTAGGTTTTGGTTCATTATCTTAAAGCTTTATTATTGATATTAAATTTAGTACTTTTTTCAGTACTTTACTTACTACATGCATTGTTTTTAAAGCATTTTAGAAGCTGTTTATTTACTGTTATAAATACGTTAAACAAAATTTGTTTTGTAATAGACTTTCAAACTGCTGTATTACTGAAGACGGTTACAAGACTTTGGCTTCAACCTTGAGATCAAACCCGTCAAACCTGATAGAGCTGGATCTCACAGAAAATAATCCTGGAGAATCAGGAGTACTGCAGCTCACTAATTTACTACATGCTAGCCCATCATGCTGTAAATTGAAGACCATCAGGTGACAAAACAATTCACAACAATTCACCACAGACATGCAAATAGTTGCATTCTTATAGAAGAACAATTTTTTTGTCTAGGAAAATAATCCTAAATTAAAAATGAGCCACTTGAAACACATTTTGTGCATAAGAAAATGTACAGCAAGTCTCCTGCTAGTGAGGTTGATACCAAGTCAAGTGTGTGAAGTGTATGGTAAATATGCCACATTTAGCAATTTTGTCCTAAAGCGAATGAAACGCAAGTAATTCATCAGGAAGAGAGTATCATAAATTATGTTGAAAGGTGCAAAAGTGCATAAATTAACCAAATACTATACTGAACCCAGGAGCTTCAAAAGGCATACAATTACAATAGAAAAAAAATCTAAAATTTATTCTAAAGTTATTTTTTTACTTCCCATAGATTTTTGAAAAGCCCTGATGCAGAGGAGGCGTGTGATTATCTGACAGAAGTTCTGGGTACAAACCCCTTTCTGCTAATAGAACTGGATTTTAGTCTCAACAAACTAGGATATCTGAACGGACAGCAGCTCTCAGCTCTTTTGATGGACTCACATAGCAGACTGGAGAAAATAAAGTTAGTAAAATGCTTATATACAATGTAAATGGTCTTTTTGAACAGTTTGTATACCATAGATAGAAGACTTTCAACCACGTGGTCTGTTTTTGTGATGTGTGTTGAATATAGGGTGAATTAAAAAAAGGAAATAATGTTGTTTATTCTGTTTAGGCTGAATGATTGTGACCTGACGGAGAAGAATTATTCAGCTCTAGCAGCTGTTCTCTCTTGCAACACCATTCTGAAAGAGATGGACCTGAACAACAGCCGTCTGCTGAACTCAGGAGTGAAACAGCTCTGTGAGGAGCTAAAGAAGTCTAAGCTGCAAAGACTGAAGTGAGTTAATCATCTACATTCTCTGCCACAGCAATGATGGAAATGTTTGCATGTGTTCACCTTGAGAATTTTTTAGAACGTCATAATAGGCAATGTGACTGCAAGTGTACAGATCGATAATCTACATAGCGTTTTTCGTTGTGAGCTTTCAAAGTCTGTTGTGAAGTTGTGGCCTAATGCCGATACTCACATGGTTTAGTGTATGCTCTTTACAGTCAGGAATATATGCTGTACCCAATGGTCTACTTGCCTTAACTGCTCCTGGAGGGCTACCTTGCCCTCAGTTCCACCCCTGCTCAAACACACCTGCCTCTAATTTGCAAGAAACCCTGAACACCTTGATTGGCTGCTTCAGGTGTTTTTGATTGGGGTCGGACTCTGCTGGACGGTAGCCCTCCAGGAGCAGGGTTGGAGACCCCTTCCGAAATCACGCACTTCGATATATACTCCACTGAGGTGCTATATAGAACCGCTGAAGAACCATACATGGGCTTAACAGGTTCTTTATATAGCACCGGTATAGAAACGGTGCTATATAGCACCTCGGTCACCCCAAAGAACCTCTGAAGAACCACTGAAGCACCAAGATATGGTTCTATATAGAACTAAAAGTGGTTCCCCTATGATTACGAGCAAAGAACCACTTTTAGTGCTATATAGCACCATTGTTTTTTTTAAGTGTACTATATAAGAGGTGAAAATCTGTATGTCTGCGACCTCGGAAGGGAAAACAATAGTCGAGAAATACCTGGACGGTCTACTGGCTCTGCCAAGCTTGTGAGTGTGTATTGGATGGACACTATTCTATCCCATGATGCCACAGGAGCTGAGCAACGGTCAAATTCAAAAGTGAATCAAATAAAAATAGAGGAAAACTTGAAGGCGGATGACTTTTTTCAAGTGTGTACAGTATGATATAGGTACCAAGAAGTACATTCCTCATAGTTAAATTGTGCTTGTTTAACAACGCCTAAGTGTATTATTCTCATGACGGTTGTTAATACGTCATAGGTTAATGAGAATGCAGTCACATGACAATAAAACATGGCAGACTATATGAATGACTGGAATGTTGTCATGCTGTACCAACAAACACTATATAGAATGTACTTTATCTAATGTAGTATACTGTAAACATTTGAAGTTGTTTCAACTAATTATTATTTGTTAACTAGTTCCACAAAGATGTTATGCTCACATATTGATAATTATTTTTTAGTTGGCCCAAACTTGACTCAAACATTAAAAAGTATGTTTGCTCAACTAGTTTTATATACAGCAAATTCTGTCAATTAAAGTTAAGCATTGATTCCATGTGTTTTATGTTATTTAAACTAAGATTTATTATTCGAGCATCATAATTTAAAACTTAGTTACTACTGTAAAATTATTAGCTTAACATCACATAAAAAGCAAGACAAATTGTCGTTTTTAACAATCTGCATTTAGTCTTACACACACAGAGACATTGTATGTAGATGAAGTGGAACGGTCTAGTAGTGCCTCGATGATATCTGTATTTTTTAACAACATTGTGACTTCTTGTATCTTGTGTTTTATATTACTATAAATAACTGTATAGCGTCACCTGAATAGCGTCATGTAAACGTAGTTATCCTGTCCTTTAAACTTAAATCAAACCCCGAAACACCATGATTGCAAATTATTTCCAATATACAATTTTATAACGACAGTAAAATTTGTGTGCCCTGCACGTCGAAAAATGACGCCAAAGTGGTACCCTGCATGTTAAAAAGTGATGCCGAGGGGCGCTGACTGAGCATCAATATGTGACGAGTCTGGAGTGAGATGTGTTGCAAATAACGATTTAGCTCAAAATGCTTTTAAAATAATTTAATAGAATCTCTGGTGAAACTGAAGTTGCAACCATTTTTTACTCCATATTGTAACATATACTTGAGTGAATAGCTCTGGAAAATGTCCTATGGTCTATAATTATATATAACACAAATGCAATGAAATTATTTTGAACCAAGATCAAGTGATTAATAACGGCCCGACCCTAATCAAATAAACGGTCAGTAATCCTGATCTATTTTACTTCTAAAATATGCCCTGTGTTGCTTCACTATAATACATCATTTTTATACATATAACAGCACCAACAACAATTATGTTCTGTTTTACATGAAACTCATACATCTTTATTATTGTTTTATCATTGTTTCTCTTAACAAGACTGAATAAGGGTGAACTAACAGAGGAAAGTTGTTCGGCTCTAGCTTCAGTTCTGGGTTCAGACTCGAGCGGTCTGAGAGAGCTTGACCTGAGCAATAATCATCTACAGGATTCAGGAGTGATGCTGCTCTCTGCTGGACTGCAAGAGAACTCTACACTGGAGATACTCAAGTGAGTTCATGTTGCATAATTGTCTTTTTACCTTTACCTTTATTACCTTTATAAAATAAAAATTGTATTTATATATAGTGGTATCTATAACAACCAATAAATCTGTTGTGCTTATGGCAAAAGATTGTTCAATTGTTATTAATTCAGTTGTTAAATATATGTTCTAGACTTTCAAACTGCAGTATTACAGAAGGAGGTTATAAAAGTTTGGCTTCAGCTCTGGAATCAAACCCGTCACACCTGAAGGAGCTGGATCTCACTGGAAATGATCCTGGAGAATCAGGAGTGAAGCTGCTCACTGATGTACAACAGCAATCCAACTGTAAACTGACAACACTGCGGTGAGCCATTAATACAGCAAAAGAAATCCCATGTAGCCTAAAAATATAACAAGTTATATTAACGTGTTGCTTTCAGTTACAGTTGACAAAGTAAATTCCAGATTTTAAAAAGAAGACAATATGTTGTATATTCTTTTCAGGAAATTAAGTTTGGATTTGCTTTAATTATTGCTGTGATGTCCCTTCTTTGCAGGTTTTTGCAAAGTCCTGATGCAGAAAAAGCTTTTTATAATGTGAAAGATTTTCTTTGTAAGAACCCATTACTCGTGAGAGAACTGTATCTGAGTAAACATAAACTAGACGACACAAAAGTGATGCATCTGGCTGCTCTACTGGAGGATAAACACTGTAAAATAAACACACTTCAGTGAGTATTACTAGTTGGTTTCTGATTTAAAAAGGGCTTGAGAAGGGGAATGGTTAACTGTAATAAGGTTGGAGGGTAATCCCACTGATGTGTATTAGACATTATCTCCACTGAAACAAGTCAAGTATTTTCACTTACGCTTTCCTCTGACTAGGCGTAAGATTTAGTCTTAGACTTTTGCAATGCCTTTATGGTGCCACAGGTATAAAGTCTATGCAGAATTTAAGGCACAGCACAGTTTACATTCAGACTAGTTTTACGGCCGGGTGTATGTCCAGTCGGTGCAACCGGCCCCTGATGTTTGATGAAGCCTTTGGGGACTAACATCAGTGATTCATTTTGTTAGTTTAAATTTGTATTATGGATGAAATAAGATGAACATTTTCCACATTTGTTTTCGATTCTGCAGGTTGAACTATAGGAATATTTCAGAAGAAGGCTGTGCTGCTCTGGTATCAGCATTACATTTAAATCCTTCAAACTTGAAAGAGTTGGATCTGAGTGGAAATCAACTTAGTGACACAGGAATAAAGTAAATCTCTACTCTGCTGAAAAATCCACTATGCAGACTGGAAAAACTGAAGTTTGTATTTTCATTGATGTACATTTTGCATGTTAATATTGTTTTAGATGAAGACTAATATATTGCAGGTTAAAATAATATTTTTTACTGTTTGTACTATGTAAGTTATAATCCACGGCTAGCCGTGCATTAAAGGAGGCCAAGAAACACCCGACGCGAAGCGGAGTGCGTTAAAATCCTTAAATGCTCGGCTAGCCGTGGATTATCCCGCTTATACCATGGTCATTTGCCAAGTTAAATCTGTTATTGATGTTTACAGTAAAATTTTTGATCAGTCGGGTTAAAATGATGGGTTAAAATTTCCGTCAGTTAATTTCTAATGTTGATCAAACTGACTGGAACTACCCGTCCATTAAACGGTTTTAATGCACACCTTCCAGCCAATCAGAATCGAGTTTTCAAACAGACCATGGTATAATAAATATACTAAATGCAAATTCTTTTTTATATGTATATGAATAAGATTAAACATTAAAGCAATGGCTAATGCACTGTGGTTAAATAAGGATAGAAACAAAACGACTCGCAGTGCGCAGAAATATAATACTATTTGGGCAATGGAACCAACCTTGAGCGTGCTGTATCATGTTCTCCAAGCAAAGGATGCTTTACCATCGGGTGCGAATAGTCATCAGTTGCAGGTCGAACACAGTTTTAATCTTGAATTTCAATACTACTTGCAGATGTTTTTCTTCTCGCCGCCTTGGGGCGACACTAACTTTTTCACTACGAAGTGTTGAGTGGTGGGGTTTGGAATGTGGAATTTCTCCCTTCATAACCATAACTAACCAACAAAATCAAATGTTATTCTCGCCGTTTCCACCCAAATTAATCCTTTTTGATGATTTGTCAGAAAATAACAGCATATATATATATATAAGGGCAGGGTTTTTCAACTCCAATCCTGGGGACCTACTGCTGCGTGCACATTTTGTATGGCTCCCTAATTTAAAACACCTGATTCAAATCAACTCATTGGGCAAACTTCATGAACTAAACCAAAGCCACTAGATGGAAAGCCTACAACCTTTAGCCAAAAAAGCGTAACGGCTAATGCTAACGCCATGCTTCAGAGGAAAGGAGTCCATTTCTTTAATGGATGTCAATGGGTTTTGTTAGCCGTACAGTTGGAAGTATTACAGACCCTTGCATCTTCCTATAATAAGAGTATCTCTGACGGAACTAAGTGTGCCAGAAGTGTGACTTACAAAATGTGCTGAGCAGTGGGTGCCCAGGACTGGAGGTGAGAAACCCTGGGATTTTGTTGTTCCGGATCAAAATTACACGTTGTAGTGAGTCGAGCCCGGGCTCGTTGGAAGGAGCAGGCCGAAACCTTTCGAGTTTGGCCACATGCAGTTTTTCTGGCAATACATTTACTGCTTGTTATAAGGTATTTTTTAGGCTTGTATGACAATCTGTCCAATTGAGAATCAATGAAAATGTGCTTTTCTTCAAAGAATTTCAGATTGCTGTATTACTGAAAAAGGTTATGAAACTTTGGTTTCAACTCTGAAATCAAGCCCTTCACATGTGATCGAGCTGGATCTTACAGGAAATAACCCTGGAGAATCAGGAGTGAATCTGCTTATTGGTTTACTGGAGCATGAAAAATGTACACTGAAAACACTCAGGTGAGCCATGAAGTAATAAACAAATCATGCTGTATTTAAAACAACACAATCTGTTCTTAACTTAACACATCTGTGTGACTAGTTAAGCACATCCGTTTTGTGTTCGAGTACTTTTAGCTCCCTTTTATTCATTTATCACACAATCAATACAAAATGACACATAATGGGTTAGAATTCAATAACACAAAGAATGTGTTATTAAGTAACACATCTTTTTTGATAGTGTAGAATTTAGCTAAGGGGCAAATGGAAACATGACTGGAATTTTAGTTAGGACGAAAGGAAATGGGAATTTACTTAAATTGCAGTTCAAATAAATTCATCACAGTCACACGAGTGAAAAACCCCTAAAAATCATTAATACAACACTGGGTCTGATGAGCCTGTGGTGGGCCTGCCTAGGCTGAGGGTATCTTGTGACAAAGGGCTGAAATACCCAATGAGACTGTGATACACAACTGATGATGATGTCTTCCTCTATCCTTCTCGCCATCTTGTCCTGTGCTTTGGTACTCCCTAGTTACGCATAAAGCAATTGTAAAACACGACTGATTATTGGTTATGGCGGCAAGAACCACGGACATGGCATTAGGCTATGATCCTGGATTTTTGCTGAACCAATATCAGAGCGTAACAATTGCGGCGTCTCGCTGTGTTCTGCCCACAGAGAAACGGGAAGGTTCTATGATCATGCGTCTAAATCGTGCTGAAAACCGGGATTACAATACCTAGTCCTATGCAGTGATGATTTTGTCAAATGATGGTCAGGGTGCTTTTTCCAAAAGCATTGTTAGACAACTATAGTCGCAAGTTCTGTTGAGATCAGTGTTTCCCGAAACCATTGTTCCAATGAACATTTGAGATGATTAAAATGACAATTATTTAATGTTACTTGAAATTTCCCATGTATTTTAAAGATTATATTGTTTATGGATTTCTTTCACATTTAAATATTAGCGCAACTGTATCTGATCAAATGTGCAAATGTCATACAAAGATTTTCATTTTTACAATGATTTCACACATTCTGTAGATATTTGAAAAGTCCTGCTGCTGAGGAGGCCCGTGATTATCTGGCTAAAGTTCTGGGTACAAACCCCTTACTGCTTAAAGAAATGGATCTGAGTCACAACAAACTAGGAGATCTGGATGTAGATAAGCTTTCTGCTCTCTTGACTGACTCGCATAGCAGACTGGAGAAAATCAAGTGAGTAAAATGGTTATGAGCAGTGTAACATGTCTTGTTGTGCCAGTCACATGGTGTGTTTTTTTGTGTGATGATGTGTGTTGAATATGTGTATCATAAAAAGAAAATAATGTTACTTCTCTGTATAGGCTGAATAATTGTGACCTGACACAGAAAAGCTGTTCAGCTCTATCTGCTGTTCTCTCTTGCAACACCATTCTGAAAGAGATGGACCTGAACAACAGCCGTCTGCTGGACTCAGGAGTAAAACAGCTCTGTGACAAACTGAAGAAGTCTAAGCTGCAGATACTGAAGTGAGTAAATTTATCACATCATCTGTATCTTATAATGCAAGAATACCAAATTTACTTATGCACTTGCCTTCTGTGAATAGTGGAAATGTTGCGGGAAAATCTTTTCTGTAGATCTTTACAATGAATACATATTAGAGAAATACAGGAAATTATGAAATATATTATAGAATATATTGTATGTCTAGAATACATGTATACACTTATAGACCTCTTTGAAATACGCAAACAATAATCTTTGGATTATAAGGTTTTGCAGTGTATATATGTAAGGTAAAACCCAGATCAGTTGAGTGTTTTTGCTTATTGCATATATGATGGTTCTGTATTTTGGATTCACACATATTAGGCAGGATGTTTTATGTGATGTGAAAAAGTCTTAACTACCTTAACTGTTTTGTACTTTTTGTAGACTTTCAAACTGCAGTATAACAGAAGGAGGTTATAAAAGTTTGGCTTCAGCTTTAAGGTCAAATCTTTCACACCTGATCGAGCTGGATCTCACTGGAAATGACCCTGGAGAATCAGGAGTGAAGCTGCTCACTGATGCTCGACAGAAATCAAACTGTACACTGAGGTGACTATTTTTGACAATAACAAGCAGTACAGTTGTTTCAGCGGTTTCGCTAAAACTTTCCTCTGAAAATTGCTATAGAAAGAAAGCATCAAATCGTGTAATCGCAATAGCAAAATTGTCTCAATATTATCGTGGTCACATGATTGTATGAAACGATAGGTCTTTCGGGCCTAACATAGAGAATGTTATTCTTTAAAATTATAGATGTTACCTTTGGCAAGGTCCATCTGGTGCAATTATTTTATTTTATAAAAGGGATTTTTAGATCATTTGACCCATCTCATACTATAACTCATACCTCTAAGCAACAGCTATGATTAGAGGATCAAGAAAAGATTATGCTTATGGCACGTTTCTAAGTCATCATTTGTCATTTTAAATATAGTAATAAATATCGTACTATGGACTTTACACCGAGGCATTATCGTGCAGTGAGATTTTGATATTGTTACATCCCTAGTAATTTACTTATTTAACATTATGTTCATTATAGCTAACAGAAATGTAACGTAAACTTTCCCTTTTTTTCAGGTTTTTAAAAGGTCCTGCAGAGAAAGCCTATCAGTATGTGAATAAATCTCTTGGTAAAAACCCTTTACTTGTTAAAGAGCTGAATCTGAGTAAACATAAACTAGACGACACAAAAGTGATGCAGCTGGCTGCTCTACTGAAGGATAAACACTGTAAAATAAATATACTTCAGTGAGTATTGCTTTAATGTATATATTAAAATCATTGACAAAGCTTGCAGTGTACACTTAACAACAAGCGTGGCATATAATGCTGTGTTTGCAAATGATACCTCTCGTGTGAAATGTTTTAGGTTGAGTGACTGTGGTCTAACAGAGAAAAACTGCTCAGCTCTAGCTAACATTTTGAGCTCAATGTCCAGTCTGAAAGAGCTGGACATAAGCAACAACTATCTGCTCGATTCAGGAGTGAAGAAAATACAGAGCGGATTAGAAAATGTAAACTGCAAACTGGAAAAACTAAGGTAACTTGGTTAGGTGGACTATCATTTGATTTGATTTAAAAACATTTTTTGTTAAGTTTAAAATTGATTTTTGTGCATAGCTCTGTTTTTTTCAGGAACCAAATGTCACCCAGTCTGTGAAACTCCGCTAATGTCATTTTTTTGTCACTGTTTTTACATAAAATCATCCTACATAATGTAAAGAATATTCTGTGAAAATCTAATCTTGATATCTTTAATATTGACTGAGTAAGCATGTCAAAAATTGAAATCATAGTGAAATTAATGGTTGTACTCAAACTTTGATGCTCATTATTTCGAGGCCTTAGCCTGGTTTTCACAGACAGGGTCACAGATGTATTAAATGTTTTTTTTCTGTATGTTAAATATAAAATGCATTTTAACAATACATTTAATTTCATCGTATTTCTATATAAGTATAGTTACTATAAATACTTATTACATGGCTCGTTGGAATGCTTGATTCTGATTGGCCAGTTGCGACATTTGATGGTTCGTTATTCACAGATAACAACTGCTCAAAACTAATAACACACGGTATCACGGTTGCAGCAAATCCTTTTGACAGGTTTTTTTGACAAGTTAAATATAAATATGTCTTTTAATAACATATATGACACTATTTAAAAGTAAAAAAGTAAATGGCGTTTTCCCGTGGAAGGTCTGCATTCGGTAAAAATGAGCTAATCAAATATTTCACATTCACATTTCATGCCCAATTTTTTTCTCATGTGGCAAGTAGCCGTGTAATAAGCGGGATAATGTACAAGCAGCCGGCTGTTATCACAGAAAGAAGCCCCTTCAGTGTGATACAAGACCCTACACTTTGCGTTGTGTCCTGATCACACTGTCGGGGCTTATTTCTGCAAGAACAACCGGATGCCTGTACATTATCCCTTATATACTGTAGTTACTTAATCATGTTTTCGCTCTTCTAGAATGTCAACATGCCAAATTACTGAAGAAGGTTATAAAGGATTGGCTTCAGCTCTTAGATCCAAGTTCTCACACCTGAAAGAGCTGGATCTCACTGGAAATGACCCTGGAGAAACAGGAGTGAAGCTGCTCAATGGCATACTAAAGGATTCAAACTTTAAACTAAAAACTCTGAGGTATATCATATTCGAGCTAATTAGTTATTGGTATTTGTTTCTGTACCATACATGCACAACGCGTTGTTGAATCAAAATTTACAAAGTGAATTCAAGATTTAGAAAAAAAACATGGCATGTTCTTTTTTTTACCAGTAGGCAGGGCCGTCACCAGAATGTACAGAACATATGTACACTTTTTATTTTCTTAGAAACATTTACCACAATATATTTGAAACAACCAAGTTCTATATTAAAACACCACTCCAAATAAAAAAAACAGATGGATAGTCTAGCAAACTACACCACAACTACATTTGCTTTATACCTATGCGATTTCAATTCCACCAACAACATAATAAATAATAGGCCTATATAACGTTACCACAATATATTATTTATATAACAAAAATAAATATGTACATCACATAATAGGTAGCATATTAAAGTGTAGACTACTCGCCATTAAAATAGTTGAGGGCAGCGGGTCTCTGAGTGAAATAGATCTTTCCACTCATGTAGACATTTGCGTGTAAGGTCCTTCTCAAACGTGAGCTGAATGAACTGGGCCTTACTTGTGTGGTGCATTGAATGTCTGTGGTCTATGAATACATGGGCACTGCCCCCCAATGCCTCCCCCCAGCACCCCCACCCCCCCCTCCCCCCGGCGATGGGCCTGCCAGTAGGTTTAATTATACCATATTTTCTGCGTTTTCATTACACCAGATGTAGTTAAGAATTGACCTGAATAATGCTGCAAATTTTCTCTTCTGCAGGTTTTTGTGTGGTCCTGCAGAGGACGGCTTTAAGTATGTGAAGAAATATTCTGATCCTTTACTCCTGGGAGAGCTGAAACTTGTTGATCAAAACCTAGATGACACAAAAGTGGAAAAGCTGGCTGCTCTTCTGGAGGATAAACACTGTAAACTAAAGACACTCCAGTGAGTATTTTGGTTTCACTTTTATAGTTACTGTATGTTTTACATATTTATATTTAGGCCACAATAATGTGATAGACATAAATAAGCTTTTATGCAGAGCCATCTGAAAGGATGTGATTTCATGAATAAAACATAGTTCATCCAAATATGACATTTCTTTCGTAATTTATTCACCCTTATGCCATTCCAGATGTATATGACTTTCTTTAGTTGAACACAAATTATTTTATATTAAAATGGCATTATTTATACTCTGATATGGCATTCGAAATGGCGAATCTCCGAGAACACATACAGTACATAAAAGTTAATAAATGTATTTTGAAGCGAAATTGTGTGAGAGCAATATTTAGCAATTGGTACATCATGTTAATGTTGAGGTCAGCGTTTCAAATATGGCAGCAAGTCATTCACTTTGAATCTCATTGCTTCCATAAATAAAATTCTAATATGTTTTAGCTTTTTTGGCGTAATCACCTAAATTTCACTAAATATGTTCTTTTGGCATTTTACCAAGCAGCTTTTAGTGGTCTCACTCTGGGATGATCTTACTTCTTTAGAGAACTAAAGGAATTCCCATCTATTCTGGACTCTCATTGCCTTCCTTCATTATTTGCTCCAAGACATCCATATTTAAAAAAATCATTAAAAATGTTTTGAAACAAATGAATGTGTACATTGATCATTTTATCTGCAAAAATAATTCTAAGTATTTAAGCATACATGTTTACATCATGAGAAAAATATAAGTGAAGTGACCCTTCTAATTTAAATGGTACTGTACATATTCAGGTTCTTTGAGCACACAATAGGATATCTGAGTCCAATTCCAAAGGGTTTCAAGGGTTTTTCTTAAAGGGTTTTCACTCAGATTTGCAAAGAAAAGAATGCCATGTGTGTAACCTGGGGTAATAGATTTTGACTGACAGTAAAGAAATTAATCACTGAATCACATAAGAGCTCATATTGAACTCTTGATAACTGACATGTTTTCAGTTTTGTAGCTAAAGGTATGGACTAATTTTGCTCTCTCTTTTGCCGCAGGCTGTGTAAATGCAATATTACATATAAACGGTGTTGGATCGTGACATCAGCTCTACATTCAAACCTTTCATACCTGAGAGAGCTGGACCTCAGTGGCAATGACATATAAAATGGAGTAAAGCACTTATGTGATGTACTAGGGGATCCGTGCTGCAAAATTGAAAACCTATGGTAAGTAATATGCACAGTATATAGCTCATCTCTCTATGCATCTGCCTGTCATGTTGACATGGGTGTCGGAAACACAAAAACAATGTGGGTGGGTCCTCCCCCATAAAAACTGAGTGCAAAAATGATGCTGCTTTATCAGCAGCTTCAGTGGTGTAGTGAAAAATACGTGTGACAAGTAGTTTTTATTCTATAGATGCAAGTTTGAATCCGCCATTTTGCCCGAACTCGCTGTTCTACATTTTAACATTTAACTAAAAGTGAGTTGGTCCAATATCATTGTCTTACACACAATGGTTCCGACTCCCATGCATGTAGATAATGTTCTACGTTATAAATGTACAGAATTAGTTTGCTTTTCCACTCCTTATTTCCCTTCCTCTCTTTCTCTTAATGTAGGTTAAGACGCTGTGGTTTGAATGATAAGGATTTTGCTGCTCTGACATCAGCTTGGAATTCATCACTCCTGAAACAGCTGTACCTGAGTGGAAATACACTTGGAGGCAAAGGAGTTGAAAACCTCTGCGCTCAAATAAGAAATTCTCAAACCAAGCTGAAAACACTAGAGTAAGTAAACTATACTATTTGCAGTTTGCTTTAAGGTTTAACAGTTTCGTTTTTTATTGAGAGCAGTATCCAAGCTGTAGTGTTTATTGCACTCTAGCATGTAAAACCAAATAAGTGCATCTTGTAAAGTCTTTGCATAGAAAAATGTTATTATCTGACTTTTTTGTTTTTTGAAAAAAGCTCTCTTATGTCACCCCCAAATAATGAAAAATACAGGCAAAGGACAGTGTTTTTGCAGACACAAACACCACCACACACTTTGAGTCTATGATTGTTCCAGATTATTTTTGTGTGTGTTCGCGCTTTAAAATCCTGCATATTCCACCTTTAATGTCATAGTCTTAAGAATTATAAATGGTAAGAATTATAGAGAAAAGATGTGAGATGAGTGTCTATAGTGTACATGGGTGGAGATAAGGGATGGATCTGGGTATGACAAACATAAAAAAAACTGGGGATGGGTAACCCCCTGTGTTGGTGAAAAAACAGAATATTCTGAAAAAAAGGGTTCATTCATAAGGGAAAGTATGACCAATTTGAATCTTTGGCTGCAGGCTGTGTGAATGCAGTATTACAGAGTAACAGTGTCGCATGCTGACATCAGCTCTGCGTTCAAACCCTTCATACCTGAGAGAGCTGGAGCTCAGTGGCAATGATGTAAAAAACGAAGGACTGAAGAACTTATGTCTTCTACTAAATGATCCAAACTTCAAACTGGAGAAGTTGGGGTGAGTAACTTTAAAATACAATAATACAAATAATGAAGATTTGAAATAATTGGAGATGTGTAATCTGCTCTCTGTGTCTCTCTTTCTAGTCTAAATAAATGTATCATTACAGATGTTGGCTCTTTGGTTAGTAATGCAGTGTTGAATTTAAAGGAACTTGATCTAAGTAACAATAAAATAGGAGACTCATCAAAGAAGAAGCTCTCTGAAATGCTAAAAGGATCAAGCTGTACCCTAAGGTGGGTGGACATTACTCTTTGTGCTAAAGAATGCATAGTTTTCGTGTTTATTAATAATATTTATTTTAATTCCCTCTTACAGACTAGACAGTGAAAATGTGATCAGTGGGACATGGAAATGGGTTAAATCCTTCTTTAAAGCTGATGATAACAAATCAGCAGGACTTGAGCCTGACGATGAGACAAGCCTAAACGAAGGAGCCAAAAAGGAGGAAAACATTCTGCCTTTGAATAGTACGATGTCTATACGGATAAATGAAATTCAATCTTTACATAATATTGTAGAAAAGGTTACTCTGTATGAAATTCAAGTAATATTATTTTTAGATACTAGTAATCTATACTGGTTGAAAGGGGGTCTGTCTTTTAAACTGGAACTGTAGCATTACTGGAAAAATACACATGGGTGATATTAAACCGTTAATAATGTTGGTGTGGTATTTATACCCATTATAATATTGTTTTTCTTTTGCATTTAAAGGTGAAACAGAGGAATTAGACCCTGGGCGAAGCACAGATGCACGTGGGTCAGAAGTAGATTGAGTACATGGCCTGCAAATATCCTGCGGATTTGTTGGAATGAAACAAAGGCAGCCAAGAAACTGAATTTCTTAAAAGCAACCATATAATCTGGTCATTTATGTTGGTAATACAGAAATTGGTGTGTTTTATGATTTTCTTATCTTACTCATTTTTTATATACATTTTATTTTATTCACTTGTTGTACATGGAAGTAAAAAAGTTTAAATGTTTTCAATAATATCACTCAACAATAAATGCAATGGAGTAAAGTTCCACTGTCTTTGCTTGGTGCAATAATAGTCATTCGGTGTTGCTGAGCAGATGATATTGAGAATGATTATTCAGTAAACATACTGTATCTTGTTATCTCAGTCTCCTGCTGTTCTCCACCGGCTCTCACTAAATCCTTGGTGTTTCGAGTCTGACGTCATCACGCAACAGTGTTTTTTTGGCGATTTTTAACAATCATAGGTAGTTTAGATGGTTAGAGTAAGGTTAGGGTGTGGGTTAGGGTAAAGGTTTCGTAAGACTTGAAACAACTCAACTCAACTTTATTTATATAGCGCTTTTTACAATTTTCATTGTTACAAAGCAGCTGTACATAAGACATAGGCATTGACTATATGCAAAACAATTAAAGTTGTACCTGCAAAAACAAGAAAAAGGTGAAAACAAAGAAGACAGACATACCCACATACAAAACACTCCACACACACAATACGCACACGTACTAACACACATACACACACACACAAACGCGCACACACGTACACAGACAAGTACGCGTACACACAAAGACATGCACGCACAGTGAGAGCACACATTTAAGATAAAGGAGAGAAACACCAAGGATTTAGTCAAAACCAACAAGCCACGCCCATGGATCTGACTCGAAACACCAAGGATTTAGTCCTCCATTTTTTTTTATGAACAGGAAATAGGAACTAGTGTTTCCTTCATATTGTCTGAAACGGTATTATAATGTGAAAATCTTCATTTTTTTAAAACCGATGTGCACTGAAATGGCCAGTTAGGAGCACTTCGGTTTAGAACGACCCTTTCGTATGGCGGCCATGATCATTTTTAATCTGAAATTCCGTTTGGAGGGTGATATCTCCCATTTGGTGATATCTCCCACCCTAACCTAACCCTATAATGTAGGCCACCTTGCTATTTTCTGTAGGGAAACTGCTTAGTTGGAGCTGAAAGGCCAAAGTGCACTGAGTGAGAAACCCCCTACATCTCTCAGGGTTGCCATCAAACCGTTCCGGAGCTGGTAATCGGGGTTCAAGAGGGGGTCTAGGAGACTGTAGGAGTTCTCGGTGTGTTGTGGCGGGTTGAGAAGTCTGAGAATCTCAGAGAGGGCTTGATCGTGTCGCTGAAAGGCCGTAGCCTGCTCAGACAGCGCAGTAAAGATACCCTCGACACTGGGTTGGGGTTCTTCTGCTGGGTTGGATTCCATGGTTCAGTCTTGCTTTGACGGGTTGCCTGGAGGGGGGATCGAACCCTGGTCCCTGGCATTTAATGTGTGAGGTGTAACTCACTGAGCTAGTTGGTTTTAAACCCAATTGTAGAAGATAGAGAGTCAAGAGGCTTTAGTCATCAAAAATGAAAAATACTTTACTTTGTAGACAAAAATTTAAAGTTCAAAACAAACTTGGCAAGCCATGCTTCCGTGCCACCATTATGGTGATCATTGTGTCATTTAACTAAGCACTTTACTCTTCATTTTTGATATTCGTTTTTCCTGACTATTACAATAGTGTTAGAACACATGTTACTTTGATCAAGAAAATAGAAGATGACCAAATGGTAAGATCATCACAGAACAAACTGTATTCATACATTGCATTTAACTCAACTCAACTCAACTCAACTTTATTTATAAAGCGCTTTTACAATTTTCATTGTTACAAAGCAGCTGTACATGAGACATATTGACTATAAGCAAAATAATTAAAGTTGTACCTGCAAAAACAAGAAAAGGTTGAAAACACAGAAGACAGACATACCCACATACAAAACACTCCACACACACAATATGCACACGTACTAACACACATAGACATAGAGACACACACACA